>NW_020174924.1:919721-929275 GCF_003031525.2 Neophocaena asiaeorientalis asiaeorientalis
GACTCTCAACCACTGCGCCACCAGGGAAGCCCTACTCCCTGATCTTTGATGACCATCTCGGTCTAGGACACTGATCACAAATGAAACCTTATAAACTGGCATCAGACTGGCTGCAACAAAACCATCTGGGAGCTTCAAAAAATTACACACTTGTGGGAATTCCCTGGCAGTCCAGTGGTTAGGACTCCACACTTTCACTGCTGAGGGCCCGGATTCAATCCCTGGGTGGGGACCTAAGAGCCTACAAGCTGTGCAGCAGGGCCAAGGGAAAAAAAAATTACACAGTTGTGGGTCTCAATCCTGGAATGTATGATTCATGAAGTTAGTTGTGGGATCCCAGCATCTGTAATTTTAAATCACTTACACATTGATTCTATTATCAGCTGTTGTATGAATATCAGCTATGTCTTTAATAATTTGAAAAGCTGGGAAAAAAGAGAGTCCTAAGTCACGCTTGAGGCTTTTGAAACAAATCCACATCTTTAGAGTTCCTAACCCAGTGATTATCAGTCAGGCTTTTTAAAAAATATTTAATAATTTAAAATTTATGAATGAGATGGAGCTTCATTTCATTTCAAAGTCATTTATGTATTTTTGTATAAATTGTCTATTCATATATCTTCCCATCTCCTACTGTGTTATAGTCATTTAAATATAGATTTTAAAGGACATTCTCTATGTTAAGAAAGTTGTCATAAGACTGTCACATATACGTGTCTTTTAAAAAAGTTTAATTAACGTTTTTGACTTTGTTTATGGTCTTGTTTGTTTGGCAGGCAGAATTTTAAAAATAGTATGTAGTAAATTTTTGAAAACTTTCTTTTATGGATTCTGAGTTATATTTAATGCTTAAAAATCTGTAGCACTCTAAAATGATAAAATTTCATCTCACTTTTTTTTAGTTTTTCTCAGATTAATTTGTCTTTAAATCTTTAAATTTGCGCGTGTGTGTGTGTGTGTGTGTGTGTGTGTGTGTACGTGTAGAGAGGTTGAGGTTTAAGGCTTTGTATTTTTCTTAATTTTTGTTTGTTAGTTTATTTTGAGGCAGCTTTCCAGGCTCAAAATTTTGAATGACTCATTTTTCTGCCACTAGAAATTATGCAATTTTGAATTCAGGGAGGCTTAACTTCTGTGTGTGTAAACTATTTACAATATTTTGGAGGAGGACCAGGGCACGAACCTGTGTCCCCTGCATCAGCAGGCGGACTCTCAACCACTGTGCCACCAGGGAAGCCCTTGTAAGTCTGTTTTGATGTCAGTACCATACTGTTTTGATTACAAACGCTTTGTATTATTATTATTGTTTTTTTATTTGCATTACGCGGGGCTCTCACTGTTGTGGCATCTCCCGTTGCGGAGCACAGGCTCAGGACATGCAGGCCCAGCAGCCATGGCTCACGGGCCCAGCCGTTCCGCAGCATGTGGGATCTTCCCGGACCGGGGCACGAACCCATGTCCCCTGCATCGGCTGGTGGACTCTCAACCACTGCGCCACCAGGGAAGCCCTGTATTATATTTTGAAATCAGGAAGTGAAATGCCTCCCACTTTGTTCTACTTGTTCAAGATTACTTTGGCTATTTGGGGTCCTTTGCGATTCCATATGAATTTTAGGATTGTAAAAAATGTCATTGGGATTTTGATACGCATTGCACCGAATCTGTAGATTTTGTGCAAAAGCTTTTAAGTTTAATTAGGTCCAATTCGTTTATTTTTGTTTTTATTTTCATTACTCTAGGAGGTGGGTCATAAAAGATCTTGCTGTGATTTATGTCAAAGCGTATTTTTCCTATGTTTCCTTCTAAGAGATTCAATAAATAAACAATGCATTGAGTGAGATATTCTTTCTATGTCAGAGCTTCCTTGTAAATGAATTCTTGATCACTGTCAAACTATGTGTCCTGATTTTTGGCTAGGGAAATTGTGTCACTGACTCTGATAATTTTTTCAGACTATACTTTCCCCAGATGAAGCTCTTATTTTTCTCTGAGGTATCATTTCCCTTTCTTTACTCCTTCCTGACATGTCTGATTACTGGGGCACTTTAAGTGGAGGCAATGTTGTGAGGGTGGAAAGCCTAGATATTTCTGTACCTGTGATCAGCAATGTAGCAGACAGTAGGGCACTGGTCTCAGCAGCAATGCCAGTACCTTGCTGAAAAACTAGACGGAAATCTCTGTGCTCTCCTACCTCCTTGTACTCCTCTTCGTTAAGGACAGCTGGGACTCAGCCTACCTGTTACTTTCTTCGCAGCTATTTGGGGGCTAGAGGAAAAGCTTTCCCCAAACAACTAGTTTCCTTCTTAGATGTCCATTGATCTGTACATGCCAAGCTTTCTCTACAACCTATTGTTTTCTGCTCTTCATCCTGGAGTTCCCTGCTACTGACCCCAGATTTATATATGAGCCTCAATGGGATTCCTCACTTAAGCTCTGTTGGCACAGCATGGCTGGCTTCCACAGAAGCTCCTTGGCTAAGCACAGGGGATCAGGGACATTTTAAATCTACCAACTTAATAGAATTGCCTTATTCTTAGGTCAAAAAAAACCTGTACAACTAAAATTCTAAAGGGCCATTCCTGGTGTGAGGAAGGTCAGAATCAATGATGATGAATGGAAAATACCTTGATATGGTAATGTTTACACATTTCATTAACATACTTGTACAGAAGCTTAAATTTCTGTGAAGGCTGATCTATCAATATTTTCCCTTATTCTTTCTGACTCTCATGTTTAGAAAATTCATGACCATCCTAAATTTATAAAAATATGCTTTCATTTTATTTAAAATATTAATTATCTCTACTTGGAATTCATTTCATAGCTGATGTTAAGGTATGCATCCAAATTTAGTTTCTGATCTCTAGATGACTCTCCATTCACGAAGACATATTTTACTGAATATACCATCTTTTCCCTATTTTTTGATAACTAAATTTCCATAAATAATTTGTATGTTTGGACTTTCTATTATGTTCCGTCGATATATCAATCTGGACCTTTCTGGTAACACGCTTCTTAACTTAGTACAGCATTACACTTTATCTTACTAACTGTGGAGGAAATCCCTCACTATTCTGTTTCAGAACAGAAGGCCTCCTAAAGCCCGAGATTATCTGCAGTACCAGATAGGGCCTCTAGAGGAAGATGCTACACAACTTGAACTCGATAGAAAGCCAGAAAGCAGCCAGCCCTTTGAGGAAGAGATTTTACTTTGCATGCCAGTGTAAACTCACTCACTGCTCTGTCACGGTGTCCATGTGGCTGAACTGTTTCCAGGAAAAACCTGCAGAAAGGAGCTTCCTGTTTCCTCACAGCTCAGACATGAAGCCCACCCTCATCTCAGCGCTTGTGATGATATTCACACTCAGTGAGTAAAGTCTCTTTTTATTCTATCTTTCTCTGGTCTTCTGATTTAGAATCAGTTTAACGAACTATTCTCCTCTGTCTGCAAGACAATCCCTGATCCAGAATTGGTGTTACAGGAGGAACAAGAGCCCAGACAGTGACTCAGCCTGAGGACCACATCTCCGTCTTTGAAGGGTCCCCAGTGCAGGTGAAGTGCAACTACTCATATTCTGGGAGTCCTGAGCTCTTCTGGTATGTACACTACCCCAAACAACAGCTCCAGTTACTCCTGAGACACACCTCAAGAGAGAGTATCAGAGGTTTCACGGCTGACCTCAACAAGGGTGAGGCATCCTTCCATCTGAAAAAACTATCTGTTCAAGAGGAAGACTCAGCGGTGTATCACTGTGCTCTGAGGGACACAGTAACTGGTTTTACAAAGGAAGCAGAGCACAAACCCCTTAAGAGTTACTGAAAATATTTCTAAGTTCCCTATTTGGCCACAGTGGGGCATTCTCTCTCTAGAGACTGACACTGAGTTTATCTCTGAGATACAGTTGCCATCAGTTGTCAGTTAGCTATAGATTAATCTCAAAAATTTGTTCAAGGAAATTCTCATTACCTACAATACTTAAATTAATTTTTAAAATACTAAGTGTATTTATTCTATAGATTAGTACCTGGAAAAATACTTTTGAAATAAAACTATGTAATGGCATAAAAATCCTTTTCTTGGCCCAGAGGGGCTCCCCAGGCTTAAGTGGTGCAATCTCTCCTCTTTATCCCCTCTGCCGTAGCATCCACCACCACGTGTGCTCATCACCACGTACTGAAGCACAGTTCCTGAAAAGGAGTATACTGTTTCCCGACATGTGGTTGCTGATCTTTCTACAGCTAATGCCTTTCCTCTCATGCACTTCATGGACCCATGCTACCCAAATCAAGTGCAATCAGGAGAAACATCAATTTGCACAAGGAAAGTTTAATATAAAGAATTATTAACTAATAACAGGAAGTTATTTACTAATGAGTAAAAAGAACTCTAAAGAACATAAGAATAGCATAGGTAGGGAGACGCTGTTATCTCTAGGACTAAGCCAGAGTTCCGAGGAAACTAACACGTTGTAATTTGTACCCCCTTCTCCTACCAAGCCAATGACTCAGGCTTCATTGGGGAGTGTGTGGCTGCAGCCTGCTGGATGGGGAAGTTTGCTGAGGTGCCAGAGAACAAGGTTGACAGGCAGAAGAACACCTCCCAGGGTTCCAACACAATTTATAGGAAGCTGGCAAGGGAGTGCTGCTGAATTTGCTTGGGTGCTTGTGAAACCTGCCAAGAAACCACCTGGGGGGCTGTCATTAAAAGCTGCTGGAGGTGAGCATCACTGGTGTCCCACAGGATGGCCAAGCACTGCAGGAACAAGAAGTGTGGAAGGGCTTCCCTGGTGGCGCAGTGGTTGAGAGTCCGCCTGCCGATGCAGGGGATACGGGTTTGTGCCCCGGTCCAGGAAGATCCCACATGCCGTGGAGCGGCTGGGCCCGTGAGCCATGGCCGCTGGGCCTGTGCGTCCAGAGCCTGTGCTCCGCTGTGGGAGGGGCCACAGCAGTAAGAGGCCCACCCACCGCAAAACAAAAACAAAAACGAAAACAAAAATGAAGTGTGGGAAATATGCCAGGACCTAGGAGAGATGCTGCTTCTTCCTGCAGTGTCCTTCCCGTTCCCTCTACTGACAAAGCTTAACATCATGCCAGCTGGCAAAGGAGAAATGTTTACAAGGTCCATGTCCAGAGTCACCCTCTGAATCCATGAAGGGTGGATTTATAATTGAAAGGCAATAAATTGATAAGTGGCATGCCCCATCTTTCTGGTTACTGATCTTTCCTACACACCCCTCCATACACATTTGAACTTCCAAACAACGGTGAAATGACTCTGGTTCTATCTAACAAGCTAAAGCTGTCCTTTGAACAAGTGAAGACGTTCTCATCATTTCCCCAAAATGAGGAGACCCATAATCCCAGCAGTCACTAGCAAGGCCACTTCGCTCATGGGATCATTGACCAAGCATCGGGGTGGCTGGGGAAAGATGCTGACACATCCATAGAGTGCATTGTTTTGTCCATTATTAAGAGCTTCCATTTCCCTTGGCCAGTATCCACATAGTGCATAATTATCTTGACAGTCTGTGCCCATTCTGAGAGGTCCATCCAGATACCCCTTTCCTAGATTTCCTTGGCACTAATCTTCCGATCTTGTTCCTTCCAAGTCTCTTACCAGAAAAATCATTAGCAACTGCCCAAGAATCACTGTAGATCAGTGCCTCTGGCCATCTCTCAGTCTAGAGAACATGAATAACCAAAAGGTATCACCTGATGATGTGGAGGGATTGTCCTTCATCTTCATCCTTCAGTGGGCTATAGTGCTAGTTTTGTGTGGTACCAAAATAATGTGCAAATCCATATGAAAAATAGGCTTGATTTTCTTGTTCCTTAGTCAACTGATTATCAGGAACTCCCCAGAAGGTGGTTATAGGCATGGTTAAGGGAGAGTATACAAAACAAGAAGAGTCTGTGTCAAAGGAATCTGAGGTGCTTACTCATTCAGCTTCCCTGGATCTTCTGGGGCTGCCTGAGCCCAGTCTCTTATATATCATTTCCACTTGATGATAGATTGGTGCTGGGCATGATCAACAGTGCAGGTATGTAGGTTGGACAACACTTGGTTCATGATGGAAGTTCAGGCTGCACGGTCACTAAGTTAGTTTTTTCTGAAGTTAGATATTCAGACTTTGCCATGGTCAATTAGCAAGTCAGAAGCTGTTTCTTAAAAGGAGAACCGATATTTAAAGAAAAGGACATATATTCCCCCCAGCCCCCAATACTCGTGGACTATGCTGCAATTTTCCTGTTGGTGTTTCCCATGTCTCCATCCTATTTGCCATGGAAACTCCAAGCATCATTTTTGGATCTGCTGGACCATAAGACCAAAGTGATGAAGCAGATGGCACTGAGATGTTCCTTCCTCTGCAATGTTTTGGAATAGTTTAAGAAGGATCAGTGTTAACTCTTCCTTAAATGTTTGATAGACTGACTCAATAGCTTTTTTTTTTTGCGGTACGCAGGCCTCTCACTGTTGTGGCCTCTCCCGTTGCGGAGCACTGGCGCCGGACGCACAGGTCCAACGGCCATGGCTCACGAGCCTAGCTGCTCCGCAGCATGTGGGATATTCCCAGACCGGGTCAAGAACCTGTGTCCCCTGCATCGGCAGACGGACTCTCAACCACTGCGCCACCAGGGAAGCCCTCAATAGCTTTTGACCCCAGTTATTTGACCCTATTGGAGATGCTGAGGCAAACCTAATATTAATTAACTTATTCCTTTTTTACTTAATTCAGCCAGAGTCACCTTCTGTTATTCACCAATAAGAACCCTGACTTACAGACAATCTCATTCCAGCATTAGGCAAATTAGAAAAAAGAAAAGAAAGCTCATATATAAAATACCAGAAGTGATTGTAAGAAACCTAACAGTGCTCCTCAGAGGTATTCTGTAAATACCAGGCATCAATATTCTTTCTTAATTGAGTTTTTACATGAATTAAGCTGTATCTGTTCTTACTCTAGGCAAGAACTGGAGTGTAATAAAGGCAGAGAATAGACTAGAATAGACTTTGTATTGAAAGCACAGGATTGAGCTTCCTCTGATTGGCTGGGTAAGAAGCCTGAGTCTCTCTCTGGGATCCAGAGGGACTAGATAAATATACCCAGAAAAAGAACTAGACTGAGGAACCTGGCTTCATTTCAGGCTCTGGAGCTGAGTCTCCTGTGATCCCAATAAGGAGGAAGAATGCAGAAACTCCTGACCGTGTCTTTGGTGATTCTGTGGCTTCAACTGGCCAGTGAGTTGGGGCTCTTGGCGATGGGAAGACGGTGACCAAAGTTCTGAGCCCACAAGACAGAGGGGCAAAATCTTCTTGTTAATTGGGAAATGTACCCCCAAATTTTGGAAGGAAATGCAAACACTAGAGAGTGAAAATGCAGTGACTGACTCCTGGCTTCTGGCCTTGTGTTTCTGCCTAGGGGTGAATAGCCAGCAAGGAGAAGAGAATCTTCAGGCCCTGAGCATCCAGGAGGGTGAAAATGCCACCATGAACTGCAGTTATAAAACTGATATAGACACCTTACATTGGTACAGACAGGATTCAAGGAGAGGCTTTGCCCACCTGATTTTAATACGTTCAAATGAGAGAGAGAAGCGTAGTGGAAGACTGCGAGTCACGTTTGACAACTCCATCAAAGGCAGTTCCCTGTCCATCACAGCTTCCCAGGCTGCAGACACTGCTACTTACCTCTGTGCTATGGATACACAGTGCTCACCAGGCAACTGCAGCCCCAATGCAAACCCTGCCAGAGCTGCCTCTTAGAACCTGCAACAGTGTGTAGAGTTACCTCACTTTAAACAAACGATTTGGACTGATGAGCCTAAAGACCTTTCAAGCTCTAATTTTACCAGGTCACTTGTGGATGATGAGGAAGGTCTTGTTAGTATTAGAAGGTCTCATCTGTTATATGTACAGCCTCCTCAAGACTTAGGTGGGGCTTTGAGATGCATGAGAGGAGTTTTGCATTTCTCTAATTCTAACAGGAGATTCATCAGACATTAGAGTTAAAAAGGATCTTAGGACTCTTTCAACCAAACTTTTCATTTTAAAGCTGAGCAGTGAAAACGTTGTATAATAATAGATACAAAGATCTGAATCTTTGGAGTAGTAGAGACAAAGATCTGAATCTGATTCTCAAATCTACCCAACAGCCGCTACTTACATTTCACTGACCAGAGTGTTATTCCATGTCCCCACCTTTCTCCCGTCTGCAAAGGAGTCTGGGATGTCAGTATTTTTTCAGTCTCAGCATGTTGTCACTCACATCAAAACTGTGGTTCTATTAGTAAGAAATAGGAGAGAATGGACATTCTTTAGGCAAATAGCAATTTCTGCTATCCCCAGGGTATATTAAGATTCATATGTGGTGTTTTGCTTCATAGTTATTCATTTTTGAAATACTATATCCAGTCTATCTCCCAGTTCTGTTGACTTTGCTTCCTAAAGGTCTCCAAAAGATGTCACAAGCCCCACACACTAATTCACCTCCAGCATCCTAATTAAAAATCCATTTTAGTCCCTTGCTCCTCAGCATGTGACACACCCCATCATTCATCAATGTAGTCCTCTGTACCACAGTGAGAATGATCTTGTCAGAGTGCAGATTTGAGCATGTCAATCACCTGGATCCCCATTTGCTCGTAGAATAAAGAGAAACTTCTTTTAAAATTTTTATTTATTTTATTTTTGGCTGCATTGTGTCTTCGTTGCTGCACGGGGGCTTTCTCTAGTTGTGATAAGCCAGCGCTACTCTTCGTTGCGGTGCACAGGCTTCTCATTGTGGTGGCTTCTCTTGCTGTGGAGCACGGACTCTAGGTGCACAGGCTTCAGCAGTTGCAGCACGCAGGCCAGGCTCAGTAGTTGCGGTACACAGGCCCTAGAGTGCACGGGCTTCAGCAGTCACGGTGTGCGGTCTTAGTAGTTGTGGCTCGTAGGCTCTAGAGCGCAGGCTCACTAGTTGTGGTGCACAGGCTTAGTTGCTCCACGGCATGTGGGATCTTCCTGGATCAGGGCTCAAACCCATGTCCCCTGCATTGGCAGGAGGATTCTTAACCACTGTGCCACCAGGGAAGTCCCAAAACTTCTTAATATGACCTACAAAACCTTGCATAATTTAGGATCTTGTTACCTCTCCAACCTCATTTCACAATGTACTCCTAATCTCTCTCCCTCTCTGTCTCTCTCTCTCTTCAACAATACTGGTATTATTTAAGTTTCTTTTTTTAAAATTAATTAATGAATTTTGGGCTGCATTGGGTCTTTGTTCCTGCGTGCGGGTTTTCTCTAGTTGTGGTGAGTGGGGGCTACTCGTTGTTGCAGTTCGCGGGCTTCTCATTGCGGTGGCTTCTCTTGTGGCAGAGCACGTGCTCTAGGCGCGTGGGCTTCAGTAGCTGTGGCACGCAGGCTCAGTAGTTGTAGACAAAAATAAATCTAAATAGAGGAAATAATGTATTCAAGCAGGTTTTATTCCCCTGGTGATAACTGCATCAGCTCTCTACTTCCAGTCTGACCCCTCATTCCACATGGCTGGGTCCAGGCTAGTGGAAGTACA
>NW_020174925.1:0-52561 GCF_003031525.2 Neophocaena asiaeorientalis asiaeorientalis
GGACTCTCAACCACTGCGCCACCAGGGAAGCCCCTATGATACTGTTTTTTAAGAAGTCTTCATCTTTTAGAGATTCCAGCTGAAACATTTATAGATGAAGTGATAAAATGAGTTTTGCTTCAAAATAATAACACAGCACAACAACTTTGTTAATACTTAGGGTTTAAATTTCACAAGCACGACTGACCTCCGTCCTCCACCGAGTCCGGGGAAGCTGACAGGCCTCCTCACAATACCATGAGCTGGTGCGCACTGGCTGGCAGCGACGGGAACTTTCTCCTTTGCGCCTCAGGCTTTCCCCGCCCATTACTCTGAGAACCAATCATGGAGCTGGCTTCGGACGTCCGACCAATCAGTGATCTCGACTCCTGGCCCCCTCCCCCCACGTCCTCGCTTGTGAGGCGGCGCCATGTTTCAAGGGCAGCGAGCTTGGTTCTGCCGCAGCGTCAGCTGCAACCTGAGGCAGTTCTGGGGTAGGAAGCTGGGCAGAAGCGGGTGGGTGAGGTGGGGAGGGGAGCACCCCCTCCTCCCTCTGGTACCTTGGCCGCAGGACACTTGATGGGCTTACCCTGTGCTCTTGCCTCCACAGTGGCCGAAGGGGGGACCATCAGTGACCCGAGGGCCGCCGATTTCTTGTTCAGCTGCGATGCCTCACACCCAGACACGCTGAGGTACCTGAAGCCCACCTGGCAGTACCTTTTGGGTCATGAGGAGCCAGGAGTTGGAGATAGACGTTGCAGTCCACTAATAAATATTGATAATAGGAAGATACTGGAAACGAGCAAGTTTTCAGTCCAGTCCTAGATGTGCGGGGAGGAAGTAGGCGTGGGAATAGCTAACCTTTCTCCTCTCTTTTCTGCCGCAATGGCATGGCTTCCTACCTAGTCCTCAAATCTTTTCCCGAGTTCCAGTGGTGTGTTTCCATTTGAATCTCCCACATCCCCGTGGCGCCTTGAAGGACCCTCATATTCAACATGTTTAAACCAAATCTCCTGATTGCCTCTCATACCTGTACCAGCTGCTGTGTTCTTAAACTTAAAACCTTGGTAGTTTCTTTTGAATAATAACCCCTATCCCCATTAATCCATTAATTAATCCAATTAATCCATGACCAAACACCATGGATTGTGCCCCTGTAAATGTTCTTTGTTCTTCCTGCCACTATCTTAGTATACACCGTAAATTACCTCTTACCCCCAAATCACAGTAGTCTATCTGAGAGGTTGCTGTGCCTCCAATCTGTCCACCTGTGATCCCCCTTCACATTGCGGTCCGATTATGTTTACAAAACAGACGTCTGATCACCGTCCTGGCTGATCCCCTTCTCACCCCTTCACTCCCCTGCCCCCAGTCTCCTGATTACCTACCAATAATTCTCTTTCCGTTCATTAATTCTGTTTTGAAATGTTGAATACATTCTTGTTCATTTCATAATTTCAAATATTTCCTTTCTTTCTCCTAGAATATATCAGAGTCTTGATTACATAGAAGATAATGCTACAGTTTTTCACGCCTGCTATCTCTCTGCAGTAGCTAATGCTGAAATAAAAAACTCGGTGGCTTTAGGTCATTTTATTCTTCCTCCTGAATGCCTTCAAAAAGGTGAGCAAAGATCTTTCATCTAATCTCTGTTAGACTGCCAAATCCAGCTATGTCACCCAACTTTACTGATCTTTGTTCTCAGAGATTTTTGTGTTTTGTATCATTTAATATAAATAGAAAAGCATGTACTTTGGATCAGATTGCCTTGGGTGTGCATCCTCGCTTTGTTTATCATTCATTCACACGTTCACTGAGCTCTTATTGAGCTCTTATTGTGTGCCACGTTTCAACCAAGGTGCTGGGGATTCAGTGGTGAGTAAGATACAGATCTTGTCCTCACAGTGTTCACTGGCTAGGATCCAACACTTACTAATTTTGTCACCTCCCGAGTTGTTTTGAAGATAAAATGAGATAATATATTAAGTAGTCTGACCTGTGAGTATATAATAAATGTTCGTTGCTAGTTTTGAATCCACCATTATTTTTCTGGATGTTTTTCCTGATATTTCAAGATTCAGTGTGATAATAAACCCATATATTTATATTGTTCTTTATATTATTGAAAGTACTTTCACATTAATTATTTCAGCAACCCTATCAAGTAAAGGGCAAGTGAATAAATTGCTTCTGAGATTGGTCCTTTTAGTTTTCCCTGCTTGGAACCCCCTTTCTTATCCTGTTCTGTCCAAATCCTACCTATCTTTTATGGACTAACTTTAAATATCCCATTTTTCTAGGTCTTGCATTATTCAATTCTTGATGTGTTTTTCGATGTGTATGTGTCCATCCCTAGAAAGACAGACTGATAGTAGTAAAAATTCCCAGTGAGCAGAGTATTTAAAAAAAAACAAAAAAACTTGAAAAATGTTTCTACAGAAGAGCTTTGGAAACCCCAAAGATTGGGTTCCTTCTATAGTTGATGTCCTGGTGAGACCTAGTTATAATTTATAAAAATAAATTGTTCTAAGTGGTTATGCAAATAAATTAATGACTGGATAGGAGAATTGATTTACTCAAAAACTGCAAATCAGAGAATACCCACCTTCAGGGAACTTATATTGTGGAATGACTATCTGATCTAATTTTAAATTATCACTCCTATTAAGTCTTTGTGTTTAGCATCTTACATTAAAATGCATTCAATTTTTTAAAAAAAAAATCATGATCCTTTTTAAAAATGAAAAGTAAGCATTATTATTCATCTAGACCAGGATTGTCTAGTAGAAATGTGAGAGGCAAACAAGCAAGTGTAAGCCACATACTAATTTAAAATTTTCTAATACCCACATTAAAACTAATAAGAGATGAAGTTAATTTTAAGAAATGTTTTATTTAACCTAATGTATCTAAAATATTATCATTTCAATATATAATCAATATAAAAAGTATTGATAAATTTTACATTCTTTTTTGATACTGGATTTGAAATCCATTGTTTATTTTAAACTTACAGCACGTCTCATTTTGGACTAGCCACACATCTCAATATGTATCTAGTCTAGTGGCTGCTATATTGGACAGCTTAGGTCTAGAGGAATGTTAACTTTTTGTCCTTGAGTGGGCTACTGTGGAAACTTTTGAGATCATTGATTTAAGATAATTTCATAGTCCTTTGACATGCTGAGCATTGTAGAATTCCTGTACTACCACGGCCACTAGACATGTTGTTCATCCAACCTCTTTTTTAACGAAGTAAATTCTTGAAGCACTCTACAGATTCAGGAATTTTATGCCTTTTATTTATTTATTTAGTTTTTTGTGGTAAGCGGGCCTCTCACTGTTGTGGCCTCTCCTGTTGAGGAGCACAGGCTCCGGACGCGCAGGCTCAGCGGCCATGGAATACGCCCAGCTGCTCCGCGGCATGTGGGACCTTCCCGGACCGGGGCACGAACCCGTGTCCCCTGCATCGGCAGGCAGACTCTCAACCACTGCGCCACCAGGGAAGCCCTATGCCTTTTATTTTGACTAGACAGTTGTCTTCTTTATAATGCTTGGCCTAAAGACACTGACATCGGATGAAGATATGTATTACAGCTAAGAAAGTTTACAACAATGATTCTCATAATGCACTGGAGTCATCTGGAGAGTTTGTTAGAAATGCAATTCCCCAGCTTCTCCTCAATGATCTGGTTCAATAAGAATCTGCATTTTAAACAAGTATCTTAGGTACTTTTGATGCAAGTGGAATAATACTGACTTAGAAATTTGAAACCTAAACAAAATTCAGAAAATTCTACAAAGTTACTTTTCAAAAAACAGTATTGGATTTGTTTTTCTTACTACAGAAATAAGAAGAAAAATTGGTAGTTTTATTTGGGAACAAGACCAACATTCTCTGATAGAAAAGGTAAGAGTAAATTAAGGTGCTCGATTAGAATCTACAGTTTCAAAAATTTTGGAAGCAATGTAATCTTAAAAATGCTTACTTGTGATATGTTAGCACCAATGACCCAGAGTAAGGAACTTAAAGGACATGCTTTTATTGAACATATCTAGTTTGACATTATTTTTACACTAGTACCTTAGTAAAATTGAGATATTTTTATATGAATAAAATTATTCACGTAAAAACTTGAAAATTTGAAAAAACTTGAAAATATCAGTAATATTAAGGGAGTAATAGGTACACAGTGTTTACCAGTTCTTTACTGCCAGTGTGGATGCTGTTTGATTAATTCCTGTGTCGTAACATTTGTTAAATGTTATGAATAATACCCCTTAATAAATGTGTGCAATACTGAAAGTTTTTTAGCTTTTGCCATCCTGCCTCAAATTTGCCTATGCTTGTGACTTACTTCAGAATCTTTATGCAAAGCCAAATTTGGGATAATTTGAGCATCAAAAAGAATAATGGATTATAATACATTAATTTTTTAAAATATAAATTTATTTATTTTTGGCTGCATTGGGTCTTTGTTGATGCTCACGGGCTTTCTATAGTTGCAGCGAGTGGGGGCTACTCTTCGTTGTGGTGGGTGGGCTTCTCATTGCGGTGGCTTCTCTTGTTGCGGAGCACGGGCTCTAGGCGCACGGGCTTCAATAATTGTGGCACACAGGCTCAGTAGTTGTGGCTTCCGGGCTGTAGAGCGCAGGCTCAGTAGTTGTGGCGCATAGGCTTAGTTGCTCCGCGGCATGTGGGATATTCCCAGACCAGGGCTCAAACCCGTGTCCCCTGCATTGGCAGGTGGATTCTTAACCACTGCACCACCAGGGAAGCCCATACATTAAATTAAAAAAAAAATCCGTGATTCAATAGTGATACTCCAAAAGCATAAAGAAAGAAAAAAGGAAGAACAGAGGAAGGAAAGGAGGAAGAAAGGTGGAAAAGGAAGAAGGAAGGAAGCAAGGAAGGAAGGAAGGAAAGGGTGGGATAAGGGAAAATTTCCTTTCAGAATAAAAGGTAATAAACAAAGAAAGGATGATAGAATAGAAAATTCGCACTGTACCACCCCCAGTAAAATAATTGGTTTAGGCAAGTGTCATTAATGGGTGTTAAAATCATGATCTAAAATGATCACTTCATTGATGATTACTTATTAATTACAAAGGCAAGCAATGCTTGTACCTTTACAATGGAGGGACCTGGCAGATGCCACCATAACCAACTGATAAAATTTAGCATCATCAATATTGGAACAACCTCTTGTTATGTTCAGCTCGATGTGATATAATAAAAAGTACACAATATAGGGAATTCTCTGGGGATCCAGTGGTTAAGACTTGGCACTTTCACTGCCATGGCCCCGGTTCGAATCCTGGTCGGGGAAATAAGATCTCGCCCACCTCATGGTGCCAAAAAAAGAAAAGTACACAATATTATCTTGTAGTGTTCTTGTTCAAAATTGTGAATCTAATCATGAGTAAATACTCAGATAATTCCAGGTTATAGAACATGTCACAAAGCAACTAACAGGCTTAGACTCTTTAAAACAATGTCATAAAAAAACAAAAAAAAAACAGGGAAGACTGTTCTAGATTGAGACATAAGAACCAAATGTGATGTATGAACCTTGAATGGATTGTGGATTTTTTAATTTTTTTTTTTTTTGGATTTTTTAATTTAAAAAAAGAAATTTTGAGAACAGTTGGAAAAATTTAAATATGCAATGTATATATTAGGTGATATTGAGTTAATGTTAATTTTCTTAATTATGATAGTGGTATTAAAATGATAAAATAATGTTGTTTTTTTTTAGAAAATGCATGCTAAAGATTGAGTGAAATGTCATAATATCTGCAAATATTTTCAAATGGTCCAGCAAAAATAAAAAATGAGAGAGAGAGGGCATGCAGGGTGGCAAAAATGTTAACACTTTGTGAATCTGGGCAAAAGGTATATAGTACTTATTGTATTATTCTTTAACTTTTCAGTAAGCTTGAATTTTTTCAAAATAAAAAGAGAGAAAATCTCTATGTCTAAAGCCCAGCAATTAATTTATGCATTTTGTATTCCTTTCATTAACTTGTTATTTCTTCCCAAAGTGTCATCATCTGAAAATAATAGCTCTTTTAGTATCGTTGGCTATGTTGTACTAAGGATCAAATATCTAATCCTTGACTTGTCAGAGTGTTTCCAGGGACATGAGTGGTGGTAGAATGGTTATTATTTGATAATAATTATTGAGTATACCGAAAGACCCTTAAAGTTCGTTAATTTAATCATTCTGTTTTAGAAATGAGAAAACTGAGGTAAGAAGGTAAAGACCTGACTTAGTTCACATAACCAGATGTTAGCAAAGTGGAACCAGATTTTCTCAGCTCCAACCCAATCCAATGTTTTTTTCTACTAAAAAATTAGTAGCACATGCCTGTACTGACTGTTGACTCTAGAAATTGTATGATTATACGATAAAGGATTTTCTTCTTTCAAATATTGATTGATGTTGAACATTATCCAATTATAATAATGTATCCATGGAATATGTAAGTAGAAGGTACTTCATCCAATGGCAATAATAAGGGTAAATCTGGGGACTTCCCTGGTGGTCCAGTGGTTAAGAATCCGCCTTCCAATACAGGGTATGTGGGTTCAATCCCTGGTCAGGTAACTAAGATCCCACATGCCACGGGCAGCTAAGCTCTAGAGCCCACGTGCCACAGCTAGAGAGAAGCCACAGACAAGCCTTCACGCTGCAACCAAGACCTGATGCAGCCAAATAAAGAAATAAATATTTTTTATAAAGGGTAAACCTGGAAGGTAATTTGGGGAACATTATTATTGTTTGGAGTGGATTTGTGACCAAATATAGAAATTTCCTAATGGCATATTAAGTAAACATATTATGTGATAGGTACCAGTATCTGAGGTCAGTCACTTTCACATAATCTTTTGGAAAAGCTTAATATACATTTAGTTCTTTTGTAACTTCATAGCTAAATACTCCACTTTAATTTTTAAGGGGAAACTTAATTTGTTCAGCTTACTTCATATTTTTGATTTGTAGCTCACAGGAAGCCTAGGAGTTTTCAAGTCAAGGGTTTTAAGAAAGTTTAAATTAATAATACTTTTTTTTGTTTCCTTATTTTTTTTAACTAAAAAGTAATATGACCACATTAGGGAAAATTTGAAAAAATCAAAAAGAGAATAAAATCAGTCAGTTTTACTATCTAATACAAACACAGCTGATATTTTAAAAATCCTGGTCTTCTTTCTTTACGTATCTCTAAAAATATATAATATAATTCTGTGTGTGTATGTGTGTGTGTACAAAATTTTGTGAGTTTTTCCCACCAAGCTAGATGGGATGGACCTGAGTGTATAAATATTTTTGTGACTCTTGATATATATTGCCAATTTTTTTCTTTACTTTTTTAAAAAAATTATTGATTGCATCATTGGTGTGCTGATTTTTTTAAATGTGATTTCTTTTACTCTCCTCAGCATGATGAAGTAACACCAAATGAAATAAAGACCCTTAGGGAAAGCAGTGTACTAGCAACAGATCACAAAAAAGAATTATCTAAAAGGTACTGAATTTGTATACTTCACTAATATTCAATTACGTATAGACACCTTTGAACACTGTGTGTTTATCTCATTTAATTTTCACAGTCATCTTATGAGACTGATATCATTATCACCATTGCCATTTTACAGAAAAAGAGATCAAGTATATATAGATTAAGTAATTTGCCCAAAGTCATACAAACTTTTACTAAATGGGAAGAAGCAGGATTTGAACTGAGTCAGTCTAATTCCAGAATGCATGCATTTAACTATTATGCTAGACTATCCTTGCAGAAAATAAACAAAAATTTTATGTATATTTTGATCACTGTTACATTATTTTTAAACTATGTATTATAATAAGAAAGAAAGAAATATTAGCAGTAATTTTATTAGGATTGGAAGTTCTGGGTGATTTCCCCCTTTCCTTCCCAAATTGTTCGTAAAGTGGCTACTTTGGTTTAAGAAATTAAAATTATATCTTAAAAGACAAACAGACATGGACTTGCCATCGTGTTAGGTCCAATCTCTGAGAGGCCCCCTTGTTTCAGACTTACTCGTTATCTAGTCCTAATTCTGTATTTTCCAGTTCAGTGGTTTTCATATGTTCATAGGGAGCATTAACTATATGAAAGTCTGGTATTTAGCTGCTGAAATAAAAATGATCTTTCTTCAATATAAGAATTAATGAGTTTAATTTATATAGTTTTTTAATTTTAAGTTTTTTCTCATAATTTTTTATACCTTTTGTACCTCCTGTTTTTCTTTAATTTGAAATGTTATTTTCTGATTTAACACAAAGTTTTATATTTAATTATTTTAAGTTTAGTAAACTATTGCTTCATGGTCCTATGACTTCTAGATAATCCACCACTTGGGTTTGAGTATCCATATTCTAGGTCTTTGGGATCTGTATGTATAGCACTCCTTTGAACTTGTTATGGTTTCTGAGATAAGAAGCTGATAAGGAGAGGAAGAAAAATGAAATACAAGTAGGAGAAAATGGTTATCCTAAGTGACCTTGTAAGAGAAGAATGGGAAATAGAAATTAAAAAGTAAAATAACTCCCAGTGATTCACTTGACTTGGAAAGACATCAGATATATATATGTTTTTTTTTTTTTTTCAAGAAATGGTTGTCCTGGGACTTTCCTGGAGGTCCAGTGGTTAAGACTCCACTCCCAATGCATGGGGCCCACGTTTGATCCCTGGTCAGGGAACTAGATCCTGCATGCTGCAACTAAGAGCCTGAATGCTGCAACTAAAATATCCCACATGCCACAACTAAAGATCCCGAGTGCCGCAACTAAGACCCGGCACAAGCAAATAAATTTAAAAAAAAGAATTAAAAAAAAAGAAAAAAGAAATGGTTGTCCTGCAAAATGCAGAAGCATAAGGAAAAGATTGATAATATGACTACCAAAAATATTTTAAACTTGAACATGGAAATAAAAATACCATAAACCAAGACAAAAGAAAAATATACACTTGAAAAAGTATTTGACAAAGGCTATTTTCCTTAATATACAAAGAGGGCTTACAAATCTGGGGAAAATATGTCCAGTATTTTCCAATAACAACAACAAAAATAGAGTAGGTGTCTACTTAGAGCCTTTTTCTTTGTAGAACCACCAGAGGGTGCAGTGCAAACATAGATAAAATACACTTTGTCCCTACTCGAAGTTTATTTTTTTGGCATGCTACTAGTGATAGTGAACACTAAGTGGTGAGCTAGTTTTTGAACACTTGCCAAATACAAGACATTTGTGAGCTAAGCAGTTCACAGTATTTCATTTGATTCTCACAACCTTATAAGATAGTTAAATAGCATTAGCCTCGTTTTACAATTGAGGAAACAGGTTCAGAGAGCTAAATAATTCACCCAGTATTATTTAAGTAGTGAACATAATTTGACACCGACTCTAGCTGATCCAGAGTCCAAACTCTTAATCACTATGCTGTTTTCCTTTCCCAGTAAGTTCCCAGATCTTCTGAAAATGGCATGAATTTTTGCTTATTTTTCTTGTTCTTAATTATTTTATTATAAATATAATGCATGTAATTTGTCAAGATGGAAAATGCTAAAAAAAGAAAAACTACTAAAAAAGAAAAGAATAAAGAAAATTTAAATTATAAGCAAACCCACCACTCAGATAACCACCATCAACATTAGTACATTTCTTGCTAGCTTTATATAGACATACACATTAAGCAGAGTTGAGGTCAGACTGCAGATATAGTCTGTCTCTTGATTTTCCATTTAATATTCTATGGCCAGTTCCCCATTCTGAAAAACCTTA
Organism: Neophocaena asiaeorientalis asiaeorientalis; assembly: GCF_003031525.2. Lineage (NCBI taxonomy): Eukaryota > Metazoa > Chordata > Mammalia > Artiodactyla > Phocoenidae > Neophocaena > Neophocaena asiaeorientalis. Next base: position 9,789 of record NW_020174925.1, read on the forward strand.
TTTAATATGATTTGTAATGGCTGTATATGGCATAATCTTATAGTCTGTTTAACCGCCTTCCTTTAATTTTTTTTTAAAAAAATTACAATTTGTTACTCTTGTGGCACCTTCATGAGCATCTTTTTAAAAATAAATCTTTCTCTACTTTTTAGATTTTTTTTTCTTTTGGCCGTGGCACGTAGCTTGTGGGATCTTAGTTCCCCAACCAGGGATAGAACCCGGGCCCTTGGCAGTGAAAGCACAGAGTCCTAACCACTGGACCACCAGGGAATTCCCTTGATAATTTTCTTAATGTAAATTCTCAAATGTGGAATTTACAGTATTAATGAGGTATGAGTGTTTTTAAAGACCATGATGCCTATTGTCAGTTGCTTCCCTCAAAAGTACAAATTTAAAACTGCCACCAGTGTTGGTCTCACCACATCCTCATCAGTATATTGAGTATTAATAAGAAGGCTTGTGCTAATTTAATAGATGAAAAATAGCATCTTGTTTTTTGTGGGGTTTTCTTGCAGTACGCGGGCCTCTCACTGCTGTGGCCTCTCCCGTTGTGGAGCACAGGCTCCGGATGCGCAGGCTCAGCAGCCATGGCTCACGGGCCCAGCCGCTGCGCAGCATGTGGGATCTTCCCGGACCAGGGCACGAACCCGTGTCCCCTGCATCGGCAGGTGGACTCTCAACCACTGTGCCACCAGGGAAGCCCAGCATCTTGTTTTAATTTGCATTTTTCTTTGATTACTAGTAGGTTTGAATCTTTTTGAATTTATTAGCATTTTACATTTTCTTTTCTGTGACTTGTTTTTATCCTTTCTCCATTTTCTATTGGGAGTTATTGCTTTTCTTATCAACTTGTCTGACATTTTTAGCTATATTATCCTTTTGCCAGTTTGTCACATTATTTCCTCAGATTGTTCTCTGGCTTATATTTTTTAGAGATACAAGCTTTGAGTTTTTACATTGTTAAACTAATCACTTTTCCTTTATTATTTCTTCTATTGCTTTTATGTTCAGAAAAGTCCTTTCCCATTCAGGTATCAAATTGGTTTTTAATTCTGCAGATAGTTATTTTGATGTATGGTAATAGGTGAAGATCGAAGTTTATTTTTGTCTTACAAATAAGAATTTTCCACCAGTTTTTTAAGAATAAATCTATCTCCAACTGATGTGATTTCCATTCTCATATGTTGTGTTTAATGTCTGGAGATATGTTTTTAGACTATTTGTTTTATTCCATTAATCTATGGATCTATTTTGATATCAACATAATATTCTTTTAAGTTATATAACTTTATGTATTTTAATAGCTGACAAGGCAAGTAAATACCAAACTCATTACTCTCCTTTTATTTTTATTTATTTATTTATTTCAAATGATACTGTTCATATGTGGAATCTAAAAAAAATGATACAAATGAACTTATATGCAAAACATAAACAGACCCACAGACATAGAAAGCAAACTTATGGTTACCAAAGGGGAAAGGTGGGGGGAGGAATAAATTAGGAGCATGGGATTAACATACACACTCTATATAAAACAGATCGTCAACAAGGACCTACCGTATAGCACAGGGAATTTTTTTTTTAACATCTTTATTGGAGTATAATTGCTTTACAATTGTGTGTTAGTTTCTGCTTTATAACAGAGTACTCTCCTTTTAAAATTCTCTTCCTTAGTTCTTCATGCCTACTTATTATCTTTCTACTTTCAAATTTTAATTATTTTTTAGGAAATATATTCATATGATTCAAAATCCAAGATACACAAAAGGGGTAACTATGAAATATACTGGCTCCTAGATAGCCAGTTTCCCTCTCAGAGGCAACCAGTGTTATCAGTTTCTTATATATGCATATACTACTTCACAAATAGTAATATTCTATAAACATTGTTCAGCACCTTGCCTTTTTTCTCTTAATAATTTACCTTGGAGATCATTCCGTATTACTACATAAAGAGCTTTTTCATTTTTGTGCTGTGTAGTATTTTATTGTATGGATTACCATAATTTATTTAACTAGTCTCCTATTTTACTGGACTTTCAGGTAATTTCTAAGTTGCTGTTAAAAACAGTGCTTCAGTGATTGATCATGTAATGTCATTTTGCATGTGTGCGAGTGTCTTTAGGGTAATTCTTAGAAGGGGAATTGCTAGGTCAAAAGGCATATACATTTTGTATCCCTGATACAATCATTGTCAAATTGCCTTCCATAGAGGTTAAACCAGTTTACATTCCTATTGTTTGTGTATTTAAGTACCTTTTCCAGGCTAGGGTAACCAGCCATCCAGGTTTGTTTGGGACTGTCCTGGTTTTAGCACTGAAAAGCCCATGTCCTGAGAAATCCCTCAATCTAGGGTAAACTGGGATGGTTAGTCACCATTCTTTCTTCTATACTTTCTCCAACACAGTGTGCTAACATATGTTTTGGTCTTTCCTAATCTGATAGATATAAAGTGGTATCTCACTCTAGTTTTTTGTCTGAATTGCCATTATGAGTGAGGTTGAATGTCTTTTCATATGTTTAAGAACCATTTATAGTTCCTATTCTGTGAACTGTTTGTTCATATCCTTTGCACGTTTTTCTATTGACTTTTATTTTTTTGCAAGAACCCTTTACGTTTAGGAGAATGAATTTTTTGTGAAATAAATTACAGTTATTAGCTTATGTTTGTCTTTTGACTTTAAAAATGTTGGATTTTGCATGCAGAAATTTTTTACTATATGTATTCATTCTTATTAATATTTTCTTTAATGGCTTTTTGAGTTTTATGTCATAATTAGGAAAGTCTTCTCTAAGATTACTATTATTTTGCTATGGTTTCTTCTTAGTGATTTCTTTATTTTTAAATTCAAATCTTTGATACGTTTGGAATATATCTTGGTCTAAGATATGAGGTGGCGATCCACCTTCTTTTTTTTTTTCAGATAGTTACCTACTCTTGGCTATTGATTGAATAATTCATCTTTTTCCCCACTCTACTGAAATGCCACCTTTATCCTAGGTTAAATCCACATAAGTATCTGGGTCTATTTCTGGACTTTATATTCTATTCCATTAATTTGTCATGCAACAGTGCCATTCTGTTTCAGTTGTTTATAATATGATTTAATATCTAGAGCTAGTTCCTCCTCCTTACTCTTTTCCAAATTTTCTTAGTTAACTATTCTTCCTGGTTTACTTTTCCATCTGAGTTTTGGAACCAGCTTGTTCATATTAAAACAAAAACTTCTGTTGTTATTTTTAGTGACATTACAAAAAAATATAGATTAATTTAGGGAGACTTTGATGCTGAATCTTCCTATCTGAGAAAATGGTATTTTTTTCCTTACTTGTTCAAGTTTTCTTTTGTGGCCCTTAAAAAACACTTTCATATTTCCTTCATATAAATCTTATACTTCTTTTAAGATTATTCCTAGGTTTTCTTTTTCATTCTGTTGTAAATTTGTTCTTGCCTCCTATTAGATCTTCTAACATGTGATTGTTCATGTGAATTTTAGAATTATTTTTTTCTTAAACACTAAAATCCCTTTGGGATTTTATTGAGAATTGTATTAAAGGTTGAGAAGAATTGTATTAAAGGTTGAGAAGAATTGATGTCTTTATAATTTTCAGTATTGCTATCCAAAACAATGCTTTTTTGTTTTTCTTTATTTTTCTTTTCTATATCTTAGTAAAGTTTCCTGATTTTTCTACAGATAGAATCAGAAACTGCTTATTATGTTATTCCTAGATTTTTATGAATTTTGTTGCTATTGTGGATTGGATCATTTCTTCCTTCATTAGTTATTGCTGACATAGAAAAGTCATTTATTTGGGGGTATTTGTCTTATATTTACCCACTTGGAATCTTTAAGATTCTAAAAATATTTCAGTTGATTCTCTTGGCTTTTCAGGGTACACGTTTATATCATTTGTTAATAATGAAACTATTTCTTCTTCCGTTTCACTATATAACTCTTCCATTTCACTAGATATCTCTTCCATTTCTTTCTCTCCCCTCCCTCATCTCTTTTTGCTTGGCCAGAAATTTTAGAGCCATGACAAATAATAACAATGATAATGGGTATCCTTGTTTAGTCCCTGAGTTTTCTGGGAATATTGTTTTGCTTTATTTGTAGGATCTCATCCTAACTGAGCTATGGTTTCTTTTAGAAGAGTTTAGATGAACTCTAACTTTTAAACAAATTGAAAGTAAAACCTTTGTTATCACTCAGTGTAATTTTAGAATTTTTAGGAAAATAAATTTAAGGATGACTCCAATTTTTTATTAAGGTTTTTATTTTCATACAATTGTATTATCTATGGATTATATGTAGTCTAAATATAGTAAATTGTTATTTGGCAGTTAGAAAATAGGATATTTTAGTTGAAAACTGCTTAGCTCTTTAAAAATTAGAATATAATTAATTATATACTATACAACCACACTCAGAATAATTTAACTTTTTTTCTTTTTAACTCAGAAGTCACTTAGTATACCTCATGATTTTCCCAGACATCATTTTTTATTTATTTTAAAGTGTGGAAATACGAATTAATAGAGTTCCAGTTATTTGAACACTGAATAATAATAAATGCTGTGATTATTTAAAATGGAGCCTTTTCTTTTAGCATATTTGAGATTACATATGTATATCTGTTTTTTATCTAATTATAAAGTATTATTGCATTATTATACTTTCAAAAATATTGAGAAAAAGACCCACGTCTGTATTTACTCAGTAAATATTTGTTTTATGAAACAGCCCAGAAAGCCAAAAATATCTATATGGGCCCTTGTATTACTTAGAAGCACAAAGAAGTTCATAGTTAACGTTTTCACCCAGTAAGACTGAAGTCTGATCACAGAGCAATTAGATTGCTATATATATTGACTGGAATCATTTCTCATTTGTAAAACAAGTCCAAAAAAATATAAACATGACTTTCTATGTGTTTCTATATTTTATAGCACAGAAAAGCATTTTATAAGGACTCCAATTGTAGAAAAGCAGATGTACTTCCCTCTTCAGAATTATCCAGTGAACAACATGGTAACAGGTAATTTAAAATAAAATTTAGAGTCAACCCAAGTAGGCAAGAAACAAGGGAATATTTTGTACAAAGTAGAGCCCCCTCTATTATACATGCTAATAGAAGACATCATTCACACGTTAAATAAATTCATCTGCAGAACTAATCCAAAGATAGGCTCCATATTTTCTGTGTTAAAATGCTGACCTGTCCTGCCCCTAGACGTAGGGAATAGACTTGAGGACACGGGGAGGGGGAAGGGTAAGCTGAGACGAAGTAAGAGAGTGGCATGGACATATATACACTACCAAATGTAAAATAGATAGCTACTGGAAAGCAGCCACATAGCATAGGGAGATCAGCTTGGTGCTTTGTGGCCACCAAGAGAGGTGGGATAGGGAAGGTGGGAGGGAGACGCAAGAGGGAGGAGATATGGGGATATATGTATATGTATAGCTGATTCAATTTGTCATAAAGCAGAAACTAACACGCCATTGTAAAGCAATTATGCTCCAATAAAGATGTTTAAAAAAAATCCTGGTCTATGGGTAAGGTGAAAACACACCCCTGTTTACATAAGACAGTCCCAATTTATGCGTGTTGTCCTGGCATTAGCGTTTACTCTTTTTTATTTTTTTAACATCTTTATTGGAGTATAATTTCTTTACAGTGGTGTGTTAGTTTCTGCTTTACTCTTAAGTGTCCCAATTTGGAAGATTAATTGTATGGACAATTCTAATTATAGTTTCCTTTGAGAATCTGATGAAACATAAGTCCCTTTCCCTAAGCATACACACACACAAACATAACACACAAATTTACATGTAATTTAAAGAGGCTCACATATGCCCAGAAACTCTTTCATGGATCACCCAGGTGTCAATGGACTCCATATTTGGGTTTCCTAGTGCCCAACATAAAGAGAAGACAGCTAACTGAGGCTGACATTGAGAGGGTGCAAACAAGGGAACTAGTTGAAAAGTGACCATTGGGATTTGGATAGTGCTACATGAGGTGAGATAAGGAAATAATATTTGGATAATTTGATCTGGGTAGTATTCATCAGGGTCATCGATAATTTTAAAAATAGAGGGTTTAAAAAAATTGTTTTTAAGACACTGCAATTAAACAGTATAGGCTTTTTGACATTTCATTATAAAATCATTTGTACATTTATCATTTTCTCTTTATTTAGCAGTGTCAAAACTACCTCTTGCAGCTGGTTCACAAATTCCTAAATGTCTTCTCTCATATTACTGTTCATTCTAACCAATTTGTCTAGCCATTTGTTTTATTATTTTTTTTCTTCTGTTCATTTGAGTAATGTAAAATAGCTTTCAGAAAAGCACTTCAAAAAGAACGTTTAATGTGTAGTTTTGGGCTGAGTGTTGGAGACATCAAAGAAAACTTCTATCCAACTGTGGTAGTAGAAAAGTCAGTTTTGGAACTCTTAGGAGCAATTGTTGACTCCAAAGGACAATGAACTAAGTAGAAGTACAGTTGACCTTTGGACAACATGGGTTTGAACTATGAGGGTCCACTTATAAGAGGATTTTTTTCAATAATAAATGCTAGAGTTCTACATAATCCTCAGTTGGTTGAGTTTGTGGAAGTAGAACCACAGATAAGAGGAACCTTGAATCCCCAGGGCTAGCTATACATTATTAGTGGATTTTCGACTACAGGGTGGGTTGGCACCCTTAACCCCAGCCTTACTGGTGAGTCAACTGTACTTAAGTACTAAGACTGGGAGTAGCTGATTGCTGCCTAGATTTATCCTTACACCTACATATTCAGATAAAGTGTAGGTACCTTAAACCATGGTTGTGGTATAGTACTGGTATTGATTTTGCTTCAGGCAACTCCATCACCAGGTACTAAATATCTTTTGTTCATTTGGACTTACCAAGTGTTTGATAACATATTATAAAGATCAATGATAAATATTAAAATCAGCCACACAATAAAGACAAATGCTTAGTTTTGGACAAGTAACAATGTTGCTCTATGTTTCATTGCCATCTGACTGTTCAAAAAGACATGACAGTGTTATATAAAAGCAAACTAAAAAAGAACTGTAAAAATAATCATTAGTAGAATCTTTAAAGTATAATTTTAACCTGTGGTAAGCTGGTATTGATTTTATCAGTAGAAGTAAAATTTTTGATTTTTTTAATTTGTGCAATTGAATAATTATCTTCCTTCTTTATATTTCTAAATTAAATTTTAAAATAACACTTTCTTGGAAGAAAGCTTCATTTTTAAAAAGATAATTCAGGGACTTCTCTGGTGGTCCAGTGGTTAAGACTCCATGCTTCCATTTCAGGGGCACGGGTTTGATCCCTGGTTGGGGAACTAAGATCCAGCACAGTATGGCCAAAAAAAAAAAAGATAATTCATTTGTCTTTAACTTTGAGGTAAAGTGACAGTCCTTCCTTTTTTGTCATGCCCATCTGCTTGTACAGGAAGAAATAACTTCTTGTTGGGAAAATCATCTTGTGTTAATTGAAAATGTAGTGAGTGAGAATTCTAATTTAGGCAGTGGTATCAATTTTTGTGACTATACCTTGACTGTCTCTTCCTCAAAATGGGTTGAGTTCAACTCAGTGAATGTTAAATCTCTTAAAATAAAACTAATTAGATGTTTGGTTTTAGAAAGTACAAGTTGGACTATACTGTAGAACAGGGTTTCTCAGTCCTGGAACTGCCAGCATTTTAGGACAGGTATTCTTTGTTGGAGAGGGCAACCCAGGCCAGTGCCCACTAGAGGCCAGTAGTATCCCATCCAGAAACCTTCCCCCACCCCCGTGACCCCTAAGTTGTGACAACCAAAAATATATGCAGGCATTACCAATGTCCCATAAAATATCAACGGATTTTTTTTTTGGTCTGTTTTTTGTTTTTGACTGGAATTAAATCCTCTAGGTCTGATATCACTGGTTATTACCCATGATAAAAAGTTCTGATTAACAGCTACATGTGTGATTAATAAAAGGAAAAAAATTACTAATAATGATAAATATCTTGCAGGCAAAAGTTTTTAAACAAAAATTCTGATAATTAAAAGTTTGGGAACTTATAGTAGATACTGTATTAATTATCTATTGCTGTGTAACAAATTGCTCCAAAACTTAGCAGTTTAAAACAATGGACACTTACTATTACATAGTTTCTGAGGGCCAGGAATCCTGGAGCATCTTAGTTGGATACTTCTGTCTCATAATCTCTAATAAGGTTGCAGTCACGTTGTTTGCCAGGCTGCAGTTATTTCAAGGGACAGCTGGGACTGGAAAATCCATTTCAAAGCTCATGCATGTGGTTGTTGGCAGGCCTTGGATTTTTGCTGGGTTTTGGCAAAAGGCTTAGACTCCTCACCAAGTGGACTTTTCCATAGGGCTGTTCACAACATGGTAGCTTTCTTTCCTCAGAGTGTGAAATGCAAGTGGGAGAAAGAGTGTGCCCAAGAGAGACGGAAGCCATGTCTTTTTTATATCCTATTCTCAGAAGTGACATATCATTACTTCTGCCAAGTGCTGCTGGTCATATAGACCAACCCAAGTACAAAGTAGGAGGAGACTACACAAATTCATAAATACCAGGAGATAGGGATCATTCAGGGCCATCTGGAGGGGGCTGGCTACCACAGACTCATATGGAATTGTCCACCAAGAATGCCTTTCCTAAGAACTCTCTTTTCTTCTTCCCAATTCATTTGGGTTACATTTTCTAAAACATGAGCTTGCTCCTACCCGCAACAGTTGGTTTGGGAGTGAATGCCTGATCTGAGCTGGGCCAATCACAGTTCTTTGTCTGGATTTCTAGACATGGAATGCAACAAGTCATGTCATTCTTATTCAAGTGACCATAGCTCTAAGATATAAAACTTAAGAGCTATCAGCGGGCATGTTTTCTACCATGTACGGAAAGCCAGCTTGTGTCAAGAGAGGAAAATGAAACTAACATGCAGAGGAAAAAACTGGAGGTTAGTGACATGGCCATGAGAGCTGGTGCTAGTTATTTCTGACTCCCAGCAATATGTTTGTTATTTCCAACTCCCAGCAATATGTTTGCCTTCCTCATAGTTTGACTGATATGGCAATGTCCTTCCAGTAAACTCCCCTTGTGTTTAAGCTAGTTTAAATTGGGTGTATGTGAACTTCAGCCTAAACTCCTAACTACTCCAAAACTGCTACAGTAATCCATTTTTATGCATAAATGTCCTATCCTTCTTTAACTTACAGGAATATTTTTATTAATACGGTCATTATTTAAAAATTTTGTATCCTCATATATATCTTTAGAAACTTCACACAGTGTATATGTGCAATTAATTAAACATTAATATTTTTATGTGCTAGTTTATTTTACATAGAAATCTAGCTGTTAGGCAAAGACCATGAACAATATGGAGTATAGTAATTGTGCTTTAAAAGATTTTCTGAAGTAAATGGCTATGATTGAAATAAAGATACGAGTCTATTTTATATGATTGGCTTCATAGTTAATTTATTAACTGTGAATTTATTATCTATTATTATAAACAATCAAACTGTATAGATAACCTGGTGATAATGGTGGTGGTCTAAATTCAGTCATCCCTGAGCTCTACCAGAATTTTTTTCATACAGTATCTACTTTTAAACCAGGTTTCAACTTTAGTATAAACCACAAACATATATTACACATGAAACATTATCACTCAGATGAGCAACTGCTATCAAGGAAATATTGCTTAAAGTCATTGAGTCCTTAAGCTCTCCCCATTCTAGGTTTTCTTTTTGATTCTCATATCTATTTCAGATTATTAATGACATCAGAATTCCTCACACCTGTAACCTTTGTTGACCAAGCAGTGATAACAATTTTCCTATTAGTTTTTTAATAAAGACTGTTATCTCAGTGTTAGCAGTGCAGGAAAGTGTCGCTTGCTCTACTAGGGAAGATGAGCTAGCTGTTTGTGCTGTTAAGTAGCTAGTTGGATAGGTAATTCTAAGTGATTACATCCTAAGCCAAACACATGTCCCAGTTATTTTGGTCTAGGTACTTTTATGTTCCATCCCTAACCTGTACATCACACTCTCTGTAGTCAACGTGGCAAATCAAGAATCTGTGTTTTAAAAGGAGGTAGAAGCCTGGGGGAATAGTGGTGAAGGGGGGAGGAAGGTGTTCCCTGATAATTATCAAGTTTCACGGAGAATCTTCTCACTGGTATTTCTTCTTTTTACTTCTTTTCTAAAAACATTCTTTGGGAATCTTGTCTAATAAGTCAAAGACATTGAAAAGCAGATAATATGATAGAATTTCCTATATATATATTTTATTCTGTAGGTTATATATCAATTGATGCCATGAAGAAATTTCTTGGGGAGCTACATGACTTCATTCCTGGAAGTTCAGGTTATTTGGCATACCATGTTCAAAATGAAATTAACATGTCTGCTATAAAAAACGAATTGAAGAGGAAATACTAAGTTAAATATTGTCCTTCTATCTCGGCATTTATTTTCTGTAAAATATTGCCAAAGATGTACATAATTTTAAATTCTCCTCTTTGGGACAGAGGGATGGGGAAATGGAGAATAAAGAATTCATTCTTCCTCAAAATGTATCTTTAGGAAATTCAGATTCATTTGGCTCTGTGTTTTGACATTTGAGCTGGACTTTTCCCCTGCTTGTAAGGTTATGTCCACAAATTCTGAGTGCACAGTTGTTATGGAGTAATTGTCAATGAAACATACTTCATAAGAAGTCTTAATTTCTCTCTCGCTCTGTCAGATATTCTTTTGGCTTTAATGTTCTATTAATTATGCATATTTTTCTAGGGTTAATGTTGTAAATGCTAAGTTTTATGATTCTGGTCATCTTATTTTGACTAAAAAATTAGAACGCGATAGTTGAGTTTTGAATTACTGTTTCAGACTTGAAAAATATGTAAGAAAGTAAAAGTAAAACATTTTAATAATTCAGACTTCATGTATGGACAGTTTCTGATAATAAATGTATCAGAAGTGATTTAATGTAAACAAGTGTTATGTCTTCTGAAATGAACCCAAAAGGCGCCATAGAATCACAGCGCTGGAAAGGACCTTAGAGAATACTGAGTCCAGCCTGTTTGTTTTTAATGAGAAAATGAAGGCCTTGAGAAGTTGTCTTGCTTAGAGTGACTAACTGGGAGCTAAACCAGGACTGGAACACAACCCTCTTGATTTTCCAGGCCAGTGCTTCCCCACTCTCCCACATGGTATATGCTGTAGTCTATGTCAGATATAATAGCAGATCTGCAAAGGGGACTCAGAAACAAGCAAGCATGCTTGGCTTGTCTTTTAAATAAGCTGAAATAGTGTTGAGATTTAGTGATTTCAAGAGGCAGCTTCTTATCTTTATTCATATGATCATGCTATGTAGAATCTGGTGGGTTTATTACATTTTGGAGACTTGTAAATGACATACCTGTGAAGCTATGATCTTATTAAAACTGTACTTTCTTCTGGGAAGTGCATACCAGTTGTAGAATTATCTAAAGAAAATGAAATTTTTTTAGTGTTTGGATCATTTGTGTATATGTGGGCCCCGGACTTTCTCTCATGACTCAAATTCATAATACAAAATTTTAACACTAATCTCAGCATCAGCTGAGAAAGTTCTGTTTTTTCCATATGGTAACTTTTGCTTATATATCTTCATATTTGTGGTTAAATTCTTCTGAACACCTAAGTATCAATTATCTTTTTCCTGAAACGTATTAAATATTATCTCTCCTGAACACTTTATCTTCGTCACATCCAGTTGATTATGTTTCTTATGTAAAAACCAAGCCTGTCTGTGTTTTTTTTTTTTTTTTTTTTTTTTTGGGTACACGGGCCTCTTACTGCTGTGGCCTCTCCCGTTGCGGAGCACAGGCTCCGGATGCGCAGGCTCAGCGGCCATGGCTCACGGGCCCAGCCGCTCCGCGGCATGTGGGATCTTCCCAGACTGGGGCACGAACCCGTGTCCCTTGCATCGGCAGGCGGACTCTCAACCACTGTGCCACTAGGGAAGCCCCTGTCTGTATCTTGAATTGATTAAAAGGATTAAGTAAATTTACACCAAGTTATGTACTTGGGATTTCTTGGGAGTGTTCAGGTATTTTTCTGACATAGGTAGTATGCATGTATTAACAAAGTAAATAAAAAATTACAACAAAAGTGATTCCCAAACAAAAGTGATTATATCTTTAAGTGTATATAGAAAAGGTCAGATGCAATATATATGCTTGAAATAGAACCAGAAGCAATAAAATCAGTTGATAATATAACCCTTTCAGGAATTAGAAGCATGTGAACAAATAAAATAGGCAAAGATAAACTGTTTTGTTAAAAATCTATTGTCTTCTTTATCCATTCATCTGTTGATGGACACTTAGGTTGCTTCCATGTCCTGACTATTGTAAATAGTGCTGCAATGAACACTGGTACATGACTCTTTTTGAATTACGGTTTTCTCAGGGTATATGCCCAGTAGCGGGATTGCTGGGTCGTATGGTAGTTCTATTTTTAGTTTTTTAAGGAACATAAATGGGAAGTGAAAAGCAGTATGATTTTTTCATTGATCATTTAAACTGTTTCTTTTTATTTGCCTTCCTGTATCTGATAGATTGCCTCTGGCTCCCATTTTATTTAAAATGCTGCCCCACACTAGAACTTTTGGTTACTCTCTACCCTTCTGCAATCATGTCTCCTATGATGCTTTTCACTATTAGGCATAGTCATTCCTCATACTGTTTATTTAGTGTGTAGTTCTTAGTTTATCTTATTTATTTCATCCTTCGTGATCAGATTATTTTTCTTTCTAGTTTTTGGTAGGGTTTTATGTCATTAGATAAGCTATGAGTCATTGGCAGAGTCTGCTACTAACTTCTGAATGTCTGTTTGTTTCCATTTCTTCCATGATGACAGAACCCCTAATTTCTATCTGGGCACATGCTACCTAGAATAAAGATGATATTCTCAGTTTTACTTGAAATTAAGTATAGCTGTGTAACAATGTTTTGGTCAATGGATGCACAGTAGAAATGGCTTCTGGGAACTTTCTTTTTTTTGTCCACGCTGCATGGCTTGTAGGATCTTAGTTCCCTGACCAGGGCTCAAACCCAGGCCCTCGGCAGTGAAAGCGCCAAGTCCTAACCACTGGACCACCAGGGAATTCCCTAGGAACTTTTCTTAATGACATCTGGCACGTCCCCTTTGTTGCCCTTTTCCTTCCACTCATTTTTCCTGCTTCTTTTATCCTGTTGCTTGGAATGGGGATGTGATAGCTACTATTTGAACTGTAAAAGCATACTCTACGATTTGCAAAGCAGTAAACTAAAAGGAGCCTGGGGTCCTGAGGACATTGTGGAGATATCTGCCACCCCAGCCCAGGGTTGCCTACCTCTAGACTTTTTTTAAAAAATAAATTTATTTATATATTTATTTATTTATGGCTGTGTTGGGTCTTTGTTGCTGTGCACGGGCTTTCTCTAGTTGCTGTGAGTGGGGGCTCCTCTTTGTTGTGGTACGCGGGCTTCTCATTGCGGTGGCGTCTCTTGTTGTGGAGCACGGACTCTAGGCACGCGGGCTCAGTAGTTGTGGCGCACGGGCTTAGTTGCTCCGGAGCATGTGGGATCTTCCCAGACCAGGGCTCAAACCCGTGTGCCCTGCATTGGCAGGCAGATTCTTAAACACTGCGCCACCAGGGAAGCCTTAGAACTTTATGTGACAGAGAAATAAGCTTCTCCTTTGTTTAAGGCACTATATTTTTGTGTCTCTTACTGCCAAACTAACCATAAATGAGGTTTAAGAACAGGCTACTAACCTTGTTTTATGGAAGATAATTGTGTGGAAGATAACTAGTTCTTTACATCTGTAAAGTATTAATCTTGAAGTTATAAAGGTGACCTTAGTGACATTACATGTCTATTAGATTTATAGCAGCTTTAGTAGAAAATAGTTCTTTCAAATGGAATATTTGGTTACACTGTTACTCAGCAGTGTGGAAAAACTGAAAAAGACCTCAGTATTTAATAATGAATTAATAGAATGGCACCTTAAATCATATTGTATCAATTTAATGGAATAGTAATTTTTTTCTTTTTAACAGCTTTATTAAGATATAATCACATACCACACAATTCACCCATTTAATGGTACAACTTAATGGTTTTTTAGTATAGTGACAGAGTTGTGCAACCATCACCACAGTCTGATTTAGAACTTTTTCATCACCCCAGAGAGGAACCACTTGCCCACTAGAAGTCAACACCTATGCCCCTCTCCCACACCCATACTGCTAGCCCTAGACAACCACTAATCTACTTTCTGTCTCTGTAGATTTGCCCATTCTGGACATTTTATATGAATGGAATCATATAACACATGCTCTTTTGTGACAAACTTCTTTCACTTAGCATAATGTAGAGTTTATTCATGTTATAGCATGAGGTATCAATACTTTATTCCTTTTTATCGCCAAGTAGTGTTCTATTGTATGGACATACCACATTTTATTTATCTATTCATCAACTGATGGATACTTGAGTTTCCACTTTTTGGCTATTGTGAATAATGCTGCTATGAACATTTCATGCACAAGTTTTTGTGTAGATGTGTGTTTTCAGTTCTCTTGGGTATATATCTAAGAATGAAATTGCTGGATCACATGGAAACTATGTTTAACATTTTGATGAACTGCCAACTGTTTTCCAAAGTAGCTGTATCATTTTACATATCCACCAGCAACGTGTGAGGGTTCCAGTTTCTCCTCACCAACGCTTGTTATTATCTATCTTTTTGAATATAGTCATCCTTGTGGGTGTGAAGTGGTATCTCATTGATGTCTATTGTTGGGGATATAGTTGGTCATCAAGAGGATGTGACCACTGGTTGACCTGTGAGCTGGACCTGGGGTCAGTGGCTTACCACCCCATCCCCTATCTTTGGAATGTTTGTTCTGCCCACTGTTCCCACAGTGGGAGCCACTTTCAAGGACACAGCCTTGGAACTTCCCTGGCAGTCCAGTGGTTAAGACTCTGTGCTTCCAATGCAGGGGGCTTGGGTTCAATCCCTGGTCAGGGAACTAAGATCCCACATGCCGTGCAGTGCGGGAAAAAAATAAAATTTAAAAAAGAAAAAAAAAAAAGGACACATCCTTGAGAGAGTAATGTGTTGTTGAGACCATCTGGACAATATACGTGACTGAACCCAGTTAAGGACTCTTTATAAACTTCTCAGATTCCAGTGGATGGGTGTGGAGATCTACTCGTATTGTGGCCACACAAGACAAGCCTCATATGTCACTTCCCTTGCTTATTGAAACTGCCATCTTCTAATCTGCAGTGATCTGCCTTTTCTTTTGGTCTCTCCTTACCCTCCATGTAGGGGGACCAGTTACAGATTTTACCCGGGAAGTTCCCAAGTTTGCCAACCAATAGCTATTCGAGTCCTTTGCCCATTTTATTTGTTTTGTTGTTTGGTTTGTTTGTTTATGTTTTTCTTCCTTTGCCCATTTTAAATTTGGGTTGCCTTTTTATTATTAAGTTGTAAGAGATCTTTATATACTCTGGATACAAGTCACTTATATACATAAACTGTAAATACTTTCCCCCGCTATGTCAGTTGTTTTTTACTTTCCTTTTTCTTTTTATGTATAAATTTATTTTTTAATTAAGCTTTTATGAAATTGCCATTCTATATTTGGACTCTTTTTTTAATTTCTTTTTTTATCTTTATTGGAGTATAATTGCTTTACATTGTTGTGTTAGTTGCTGCTGTATAACAAAGTGAATCAGCTATATGTATACATATATCCCCATATCCCCTCCCTCTTGTGTCTCCCTCCCACCATCCCTATCCCACCCCTCTAGGTAATGACAAAACACCGAGCTGATCTCCCTGTGCTATGCTGCTGCTTCCCACTAGCTATCTGTTTTACATTTGGTAGTGTATATATGTCCATGCCACTCTCTCACTTCGTCCCAGCTTACCCTTCCCCCTCCCCGTGTCCTCAAGTCCATTCTCTACGTCTGCGTCTTTATTCCTGTCCTGCCCCTAGGTTCTTCAGAACCATTTTTTTTTTAGATTCTATAAGCTGTCTTTTTTTTTTAAATTTTTAATTCTAGAATTTTTATTTTACTTTTTAAAATTTTGTTTATTTATTTTTGGCTGCATTGGGTCTTCGTTGCTGCATGCAGGCTTTCTCTAGTTGTGGTGGGGGGGCTACTCTTTGTGGTGCGCGAGCTTCTCACTGTGGTGGCTTCTCCTTGCGGAGCACGGGCTCTAGGCATGCAGGCTTCAGTAGTTGTGGCGTGTGGGCTCAGTAGTTGTAGCTCGCAGGCTCTGGAGTGCAGGTTCAGTATTTGTGGCACACGAGCTTGGTTGCTTAGTTGCACACAGCATGTGGGATCTTCCTGGACCAGGGCTCGAACCCATGTCTCCTGCATTGGCAGGTGGATTCTTAACCACTGCACCACCAGGGAAGTCCCCTATACTGTCTTGATTAATGGAGCTTTGTAGTATAGTCTGAACTCAGGGAGCCTGATTCCTACAGCTAGTCATTGATTGATTTGTGTATATTGAAGAATCCTTGGGTTCCTGGGATAAACCCCTCTTGATCATGGTGTATGATCCATTTAATATGCTACTGGATTCTGTTTGCTCGTATTTTCTTGAGGATTTTTGCATCTATATTCATCAGTGATATTGGCCTGTAGTTTTCTTTTTTTGTAACATCTTTGTCTGGTTTTGGTATCCGGGTGATAGTGGCCTCTTAGAATAAGTTTGGGAGTGTTCCTCCCTCTGCTATATTTTGGAAGAGTTTGAGAAGGATAGGTGTTAGCTCTTTTCTAAATATTTGATAGAATTCACCTGTGAAGCCATCTGGTCCTGGGGTTTTGTTTGTTGGAAGATTTTTAATCAAAGTTTCAATTTCAGTGCTTGTGATTGGCCTGTTTATATTTTCTATTTCTTCCTGGTTTAGTCTCGGAAGGTTGTGGTTTTCTAAGAATTTGTCCATTTCTTCCAGGTTTTCCATTTTATTGACATATGGTTGCTTGTAGTAATCTCTCATGATCCTTTGTATTTCTGCAGTGTCACTTGTTACTTCTCCTTTTTCATTTCTGATTCTGCTGACTTTGAGTCTTCTCCCTTTTTTTCTTGATGAGTCTGGCTAATGGTTTATCAATTTTGCTTATCTTCTCAAAGAACCAGCTTTTAGGTTTTTAAAATTTTTTTTTATTTTTTTCGGTACGTGGGCCTCTCACTGTTGTGGCCTTTACCGCTGCGGAGCACAGGCTCCAGGCACCCAGGCTCAGTGGCCATGGCTCACAGGCTCAGCCGCGCTGCGGCATGTGGGATTTTCTCAGACCGGGGCACGAACCCCTGTCCGCTGCATCGGCAGGCAGACTCTCCACCACTGCGCCACCAACTTGGTTCAGTATGTTGTGTAGGCTTCCTGGGGGAGGAGCTGGTGCCTATGTTCTGGTGGATGAGGCTGGATCTTGTCTTTCTGGTGCACAGGACTGCGTCCGGTGGTGTGTTTTGGTGTGTCTGTGAACTTAGTATGATTTTAGGTAGCCTCTGTGGTAATGGGTGGTGTTGTGTTCCTGTCTTGCTAGCTGTTTGGCATGGGGTGTCCAGCACTGGAGCTTGCTGGTTGTTGAGTGGAGCTTGTTCCTAGTGTTGAGACGGAGACCTTTGGGAGAGCTCTCTCCGATTGATACTATGTGGGGACAGGAGGTCTCTGGTGGTCCAATGTCCTGAACTTAGCTCTCCCACCTCAGAGGCTCAGGCCTGACACCTGGCCAGAGCACCAATACCCTGTCAGCCACACGGCCAGACAAGCAAAGTTGAGAGTCAAAGAAAAATTTCACTCTGTCATTTCATGGCATAGCAACATTGCTATCCTTGATTTTCACAACAGATCCAGAGGTCTTATGGTATGTTTACCTCTTAGAATAAGCCAATTTGAATCTTGTTTCATAAGAAGTTCTTATAAGATCCCCAGAGATGATTTCCCATAGTGCTGTGATAATTTCATAGCCACCTCTTGTTGCTATGGCATGGAGCTCGACTGTTGTGAGCATCAGCTTCAAACGCCAGAAACTGGTTTTTCACTTTCTTGATGGCACTGTTTGCAGCCCACAAGTTTTTAATTTTGATGAAATCCACTTTTTCTATTTTTATTTTGTTGGTTTTGCTGTTAGTTTTGTATCTATGAAGTCTTTGCCTAAACCAAGATCATGAAGTTTAGTCCTATGTTCTCTTCTAAGACTATTATAGTTTTAATTCTTACATTTAGGTCTGTGATTCATTTCAAGTTAATTTTTGTTCATGGTGTGAGGAAGGAGTACAAATTCGTTCTTCTGCATGTGGATATTCAGTTGTTCTAGTACCATTTGTTGAAAAGACTATTCTTTCTCCCATTTAATTGTCATAGCACGACTAACTCTTTTATTTTTCTCATTATGTGTGGTGTGTTCCTATAAAAAATTAAATGGCATGTAAATAAATAATATAAAAAGTAAAAGGCCCTTAGAATTCTACCTCCAAAGATAATAACTGTTAATACTATAAATGAGTGGTCTGGAATAATTGATCTCTAAGGGACCTTCCACATCTATGTGTATATAAAATTTAACTAGGTACAAATTATTCCCAGAAATACTATTTAGCATAACTTCCTATTTAACATGGGTGATTCCCTGAAGGACTCAAATGAAGGACCTAGTGGCCCAGTGATGTATCTATCATCTTGTTACTAGTCTATACCAGGAGAACCCACTTTAAGCTATTAATACTTTTATTAAAATATACAGATCTTTCCTGGAATACCCATCTGTTCTTTTTTATTTCCTACTTTGCATTCTTCATTATGCCAAGCAAACATGCTCCTAAATGATACTTGCAGTCATCTCTCTGCACTGGAGAGGGCATCACATCTCAATACCAATAAAAAGGAGTAGCTAAGAGCACAGAGTCAGACTGCCCTGTTTATTTTTTTATTTTTAAAAATTATTTATTTATTTATGGCTACATTGGGTCTTTGTTGCTTCACGCGGGCTCTAGTTGTGGTGAGAAGGGTCTACTCTTCGTTGTGGTACACGGGCTTCTCATTGTGGTGGCTTTTCTTGTTGCAGAGCATGGGCTCTAGGCGCGTGGACTTCAGTAAGAATGATAAAAGATTGTGTTCACCAGGAAGATATACAACTCTAAATTTATACTAACCTAATAACTTAGCCTCAAATAAAACAAAGATTTATAGAACTAAAAGGAGAAATAGGCAAATACAGAATCATATTGAGAGTTTTTCAAAATACCTCTCTCAGTAATTTATGGAATGCAAACTGAATCATTAAGGATATATATTTGGATATACAAACCAGTGAACTTGGCTTAATTGACACATAGAACATCACACCTTGAAATTACAGTTCTTAATTCTTCTTAAATATGCACAGAACATTTAAACAAATTGACCATGTTCTGGATAACTATTGCTGCATTACAAATTATCATTAAATGTAGAACTCAAAATAACAATTTATTATTATTATTTTTTTTGGCTACACTGCACAGCTTGTGGGATCTTAGTTCCCCGACCAGGGATCGAACCCAGGGCCCTCGGCAGTGAAAGTGCAGAGCCCTAACCGCTGAACCACCAGGGAATTCCCAGCAATTTATTATTATTATTATCTTTATTATTATTATCTTTCAAGGTTCTGTGGGTTGACTGGGCTCAGATGGGTGGTTTTCACTTGGCATCTCCTATGTGACTGCAGACAGATATCCAAGATGGCTCCTTTAGTCACATGTCCTGGCATCTTGGTGTTCCTTGCCTTCTCTTTCTCTTCTCAGTGTATCTCATCCTCCAGGTCTTTCCACATGGCTTGAGTCTTTCACAGCTTGGTGATCTCAGGGTAGTCAACCTTCTTAACATGGTGCCCATCTTCCATGCTGGAAGCAAAATTTACCAGGACAGCTATTTTATCCTGGTTAGTTACAGGCCTTCCTAGATTAAAGGGGATGAAAACAGACTCGCCCCTTGATGAGCCAGTGGCAAAGTCACATAGCAAAAGGGTATGTGGCATTGGGATATTGTTGTGGCCATCTCTGGAAAATATAATCTTCTACAGACCATATGCTGGGCCATAAAGCTAGTCTCAACAAATTTCAAATAATTGAAATAGTCAAAGTATGTTCTCTAACCACAGTGCAATTAAGCAAGAAATCAATGAAAATAATAACTGGAAAACCCTCATATTTGAATAATAAGAGATATAAATACGTCTAAATGACCCATGCATCAAAAAAGAAATCACAGTGGAAATTAGAAAATATTTTAAACTAAATGATAATAAAATACAAAAGTCGTGGGATGCAGCAAGCAAAACATGTGGGATGTGTGCTTTAGGAAGTTGTATAGTCTTAAATACACACTTTAGACAAGAACAAAGGCTAAAAATCGATCTAATAAACATCCATCTCAAGAAACTAGAAAAAAAATCACCAAAAACCCCCAAGGAAAATAGAAGGAAGGGAATAATATGGTTAAGAGGAGAAATTAATGAAATAAGAAACAAACCTATAATAGAAGGAACCAGCAAATCAAGAAAATATTTCTTTGAAAAGACTAATTAAATTGATACATTTCTGGCAAGACTAGTTAAGAAAAAGAGAAAGAAGCATATAAAGCCAATAGCAGAAATGAAGAGGAATACATCTCAGGCCCAATAGACCTAAAAAAAATTTTGAGATAAATTTGACCAAATTTATGCCAGTAAGTTTGAAGATTTAAAAGAACTGTCTAGGGCTTCCCTGGTGGCGCAGTGGTTGAGAGTCCACCTGCCGATGCAGGGGACATGGGTTCGTGCCCCGGTCCAGGAAGATCCCACATGCTGCGGAGCGGCTGGGCCCGTGAGCCATGGCCACTGATCCTGGGCGTCCGGAGCCTTGCTCCGCAATGGGAGAGGCCACAACAGTGAGAGGCCCACGTACCACAAAAAAAAAAGAACTGTCTAAATTCCTAGGAAATATATTTTACTAAAACTGACACACAGAAAAGAGGAAATCTGGTTAGTCTTTTTTTTTTTTTTTTTTTTCCTTTTTTTTTTTTTTTTTTAGGCAGGCAGACTCTCAACCACTGCGCCACCAGGGAAGCCCTGATTAGTCTTATAACTATAAAAAATATGAATTTATAAGATAAAAAACTTCCTACAGCCCCATGAGTTACTAGTGTTGTGATCTTGCCAAGCTATGTACCTGTTTCCCCATATGAGAAATGAAGATAATAACATAATGTCATAGGTAACACTGTGAGGATTAAATGAGATAATGCCTGTAAAAACACTTTGCCCATGGCCTAGTAGTTGCCACCTGCTCAGTGTAAGCTAGCCATTGAGTCTCCTTTACAGCTCTGGGTGTGTATCACTGAATGCAAAAACGTGCTCTGAAGGTGCCCTAGTATGCGTGTTCTGAAAGGTAAAAGGGCCTGGTCTCTCTTTTTCTGAAGTAAAAGTGGTTGGGGGCACTAGATGCATTTGAAATTTTAAAATAAAATTGAAAGTAAATCAGTTTTGTCCTTAAATCAGATTCTTTCTGCTTTCCTTTTGTACACCTGCCTCAGTGTACAATTTTTCCTGCCACTGTGGGTGCAACTTTTATCTGTGTGCAGAACTGCCTACACACCTCCAGGCATGAATCTCGACTTTAGTGGCTTGGAAAAGGCTGTCAGAACTTGTAATTTATACTCCAACCCAGTCAATGGCTGTTTCCATTCTTCTTCTGTCTCCCAGGCTGTTGTCTGATTCTTGTTCTTACTGCTCCTTGATCTCCGGGCATTCAGTACTTTCTAGCCGGAATATCACCCACGTCACATAAAGTTCTTTTTGCCTTATCTGATCTCTACTCATACTTTGTCACTCTGGGGCTTTGCTCAGATCTGGTTGTGTAACATTCTTTAGGAGATTTCCCTTTCCTTGGTCGGAGGGCTCTTCATACCTCTAGTCCCTGCCTCTGCCGCTCTGAGTTTGTGACACAGACTTACCTCACCACCTGGAATTCCCAGCTTTGCTCCCTCTCCAGGTGAGTTCTTCTTCGTAACATTGCCTTCTTAAACAAGAGTTTAAGAAGGAGCTGTGTATATGTCAATCCCAATGTCCCAATTTATTCCTCCCTCTCACCGCACCGCCCCCCCCCACCCGTAACCATAGGTTTGTTTTCTACATCTGTGACTCTATTTCTGTCTTGTAAATAACAGGATTGTAAATCAACTATATTCTAATAAAAATTTTTTTTAAAAAAAGAAGAAGGACCTATGGAGCCCTAACCCCTCTAATGGGTTTTTTTTCTCTGCCACCCTGTGATTTCTTCCACCCTGCTCTTTGGAGTCCATTTCATTTCCTTGTCTTAATTAGTCTCTTCATCATACCTCCTCTGCATTGTGCTTTTTCTCATCTGTCAAATTTTTAAAGCTGTTTCTTTCCCTCCCTCCATTCCAACTGTTCAAATCCTGTCCTACCTTCAAGTATCATCTCAAAGGATAAGTCTGAATGAAGCTTCTTTTGCAAGTGCCTCTTCTTACCCGCTCTCCCAACAGGACTGTTTATTCTACTTATAGCACTTAGTTTACTCAATCTAAAATTATAATTATTTGTGTATAATTATTGTATATAATTATTTGTGCCCTCTACTAGATACTTAGGGACTTGAGGGCAAGGATATTTTTTACTCATCTTTGCAGCTCCCAAAGCACCCAGCATGGTGCCTGGAACATGGGAGCTGTTCAGGGACTATTTGTTAAATTGAATTCATGAATATGAGACCCCAGAGGATAAAGGCAAGTGTTTCCCTCAGTTTTCAGGCTGAGACCAACAGTGCCCTGAGTGGCTTCATTGTTTAATCAGGAAATGGGTTGTATGAATCTGGAGGTCCCAGATGAAACAAAGGCTTCCATAAAGCATGTTCATCAATCTTGTAAGAATTGTCTCATTCATTCATCAACAAACACCTATTGAGACTAAGTGCTAAACCTAGTGAAGAGAGATTACAGGGAATAGGAAAAATGCCATTAAGACATTAGTAATCTTGTTTAGGAGTTTGAAACATAAACATCTGACTGTAAGGCAAAGTGAAATAGGTACTATAATAAAGTATAGACCAAATTCTCTGAGAACATTAGTCCTTGATGTCAGGAGGGGGAAGGTAGGGGGACACTGGAATAGATGATGATGGCTCAGAAGACGAGCAGCGTTGTTTTTCCTACTGGACTCATAGCATCAGCGTGACAACAAGGCCCCTGAACTTTTCTGGCTCACCCCTCAAATCCCTGCACCGATGGGAATAGGAGGTAAGAATGGGAAGGAGGAAGCAAGTCAGGTTACTCTAGACCTGAGCTGTCTAATACAGTAGCCACCAGCCAGATGTTGCTACTACTGGATGCTTGAAATGTGGCTCGTCTGAATTGAGATGTACCTAAGTATAAAATATTCAGTGGACTTTGAAAATTTAGTACAAAGAATTAATTTTACATTGATTACATGTTGAAAATAATATTTTGAATATATTGGGTCAAATACAATATATTCTTAAAATTAATTTCACCTGTTTCTTTTTACCTCTTTTTTTTTTTTTTTTTTTTTGCTGTACACGGGCCTCTCGCTATTGTGGCCTCTCCCGTCTTCCCGGACCGGGGCACGAACCCGTGTCCCCTGCATCGGCAGGCGGACTCTCAACCACTGCACCACCAGGGAAGCCCTCTTTTTACCTTTTTAATGTGACTACTTGACAATTTAAAATTAGATACAGCAGGACTTCCCTGGTGGCGCAGTGGTTAAGAATCCGCCTGCCAATGCAGGGGACACAGGTTTGAGCCCTGGTCTGGGAAGATCCCATATGCAGCGCAACTAAGCCCGTGGGCCACAGCTACTGAGCCTGCGCTCTAGAGCCTGTGAGCCACAACTACTGAGCCCATGAGCCACAACTACTGAAACCCGCGCGCCTAGAGCCAGTGCTCCGCAACAAAGAGAAGCCACCGCATTGAGAAGCCTGTGCACCACAATGAAGAGTTGCCCCTGCTTGCTGCAACTAGAGAAAGCCCGCGCACAGCAATGAAGACCCAATGCAGCCAAAAATAAAATTAATTAATTAATTAAAAAAAATAGATACAGGGTTTGCATTATACTTCTGTTGGGCAGCACTGTTCTGAAGTCTGTTCCCCAGGTTCAGGGAACCTAGAAAATTTGGAAAACACATAGACAGATTTTGATACTGAACCAGGACCCAGGCCCAGTGGTATTTACCATTCCTGACCTGGATCCAAACCCTCAGGGACTTCAGTCATCACTTGGGTCTGGGCTGGGGCAGAGTTAGGCCACAGATGGGAAAGTTGGTTCTCTCCCTACTGCATTTCCTTGTGACTAAGGTCACAGGGACAAACATGACAGGGAGTTGGTTTGTCTTCTGTGTTTCTTTCAAGCAGCTTCCTTGAAGTTTCTGAAAGGCAAAGTTAAGGGGCTGGTCTGATGGAGTCTTCCATAATAACAACAAGGCCTTTGATCATTAATCAGTTAGGTTGGTATACTGCTTGCCCAAGGTGGGGGTGGCACTTATATCAAATTGCTCACTGTTCTTTAAAGATCTTTAAGATGATATGCATTACTAAAATAGAACCCTGAGGGTGTGAGAACAACAAAGTCTTAGTGGAGGAGCTTCAGCCCTTGATAACACAGTAAAGCTACCCATCATGGGCATCTAGGTTCCCAAGTGCCCTACCCTACCCTACTGCTTTTACCCTTTGGTTCTGATCTCCCGTAGCCCTCTGACTAATGCTTTCAGATTCTGCCCACCACCCTTAATATTCTCTCCAAGGTATTCCCTGTGCCAGGAATAGTTTCCTGTTTCCCTTAGGCCCCACTGTTTCATGCTCCATTTTTAAAAATGAGATGAAACTACCACATGGATTCTTTTTGTTTTAATTAAGCTCTTTTGTAAGAAATAAAGATTAATAGTCCAGCTCAAGTAATAGGAGTTTTTTTTTTTTTTTTTTTTTGCGGTATGCGGGCCTCTCACTGTTGTGGCCTCCCGTTGCGGAGCACAGGCTCCGGACGCGCAGGCTCAGCAGCCATGGCTCACGGGCCCTGCGTCCGTTGCATCGGCAGGCGGACTCTCAACCACTGCGCCACCAGGGAAGCCCAGGAGTTTATTTTAAGATGGCATGTAGCAATAAGGAAGATAGGCAAACCATGGAAATCCAAGAACAGGGAATCTTCTGGATGCAAGATGGCTCTAGGAATCTCAGTGACAGGAGTTAATAGATCTTCACTGTACTGTTCTTCTGTTTGTGACTCATCTACTAAGACTTTGCTTATTAGGGGAGTTACCACCTCTCCTGACTTCATCAGCATCCATTCGATATCTCCTCTTGACCTCACTACTCTTGTATACTCATAGTTTCTGTTTCGTCATAACTTAGCCCTACTCAAGAACCACAACTTGCTTCTGGCCCCACAACTTCCTCCCTCCTTATGTCTTTTTAGCTTCAGTTCCTGCCCCTAATTTCTTGATTCTCTTCTTACCTCCCATTTCAGATTATAGAGAGCAACCTGCTGCCACCTTACTTTTTAGGCAGAACTTTCTCCACTAAGCTACATCATTAGTATCTGATCAGCCTGTGGATCTAGCTGACTTTGGGGAATTGGGTGCCCACACATGGTCCAATCAACTGTGGACCAACAAGGCTGCCCAAGTTCTTTCTCAACAAGGGCTGTGAGTATACCAGTCACCATGATTGCCGTGTCCAAGATATTTTCACTTATGTCATCTCATTTTAATCCTTATAATAATCCTGACAATAGATACCATCCTATTTTCTATAGATGAAGAATCTAGGGAACAGAGAGATTAACTAAGGCAAAGTCAGCATGCAATCTCAAATCTGCCATCAGAAATCACCATACAGAAGCCTCAAGGAAGCATGTTAAGTGAATTCTCTTGAAACAAAATTACAAGGCAGAGAGATGTTAGAGGTTGGACAGCACTACTGCTGCCCTCTGTTCCTCCCACAACTGCATAAAGGACAGGTTTTCCTAGGAGAACTAACCCATGGTTAGTGTGTGTGTGGGAGGGGGTGCATCCTGTGCATTCAAACCCGGGATATTACTTAGAATAAAGCCTGATGGATAAAGTCTAAGACAGATCCGTCTTATACCATAATCCACCTTAAGGTAAATAGTAAATACAGATGTAATGTAAAAATCCAGATTTACAAAACAAGTCAATGAAAATATAATTTTTTTTTCCTGTTTCAAATTCTTTCCACCTTATTCTGGACCCTGGGTTATGGGATTTGTGTAGGAGTGGTTTGAGGGAAGCCCAAGGCCCTTCAGATTTCTCCCTGTCCCAGAATAAAAGTCAGGAAGATTCTGCACATGTGGGTACAGGGTGAGTGTAGTGGGACAAACTGAGGGTGGTAAATCAGTAAGTATCTACTTACTAATACACTTCTCCCTGACAGATGAGGAGATGGGAAAAGGTGAGAGTTGGGTGAAATAATATAAGGGAAGCCTTTAGAATAATGCCTGGCTGTATTAGTTTACTATGGCTGCTGTAATAAATTACCAGAAACTTACTCACTTAAAACAACACAGATTTGGGAGTGACATCACCAAGATGGAGTAGGAGATTCCTGCCTCCATTCCCCAACAAAGATCAACAATTAGACAGCTATCCATGAATAAACACAGCTCTGGAGAGCTCTGGAGTCCACTTAAGACTACTGAACAAAACACTTGAGAATAACCACACGAAAAGGGAAGGAAGACAGCTTCATTTGTCTGCATGAACCCATCCCCCAAGCTAGCATTGCTCAGCACCAAGACAGAACTCTCCAGCTAGGACTCACCAGGAAAGGAAGAACAGGGTGAGCAACTAGCTTCTGCAGCCTTTTGGGGCATCACATGAAGGACCTGCTTCAGTTTCACCCCACTCAGAGACTGGCAAAGCTGAGGTGTATAAAGATGGCTAGGAATAGGGAAGAAAAGTGGGGATTCCAGTAGCAGTCATGCAGTCAGAGCAGCCACAGTTCCCAGGTCACCCCTGCTCCACAGGTGACCCCAACAGCTTTCAACACTGAAGAAACCAACAGCCCCAACATCTGCTGGGGATCCCCTGCAGATTTCACTGGCTTTTGTTCACAGGTAGTTGCATTTGCTAATGCCAGCTTCCTGAGTCCCTCCCCTTGCCCGCTGGAGCCCGGGAAGTACCCTGGCAGCTGGTCCAGGCCTCTGCAGCGCATGAATGCAAGACGCCAAGCTAGACCTCTGCAGCTGACCCCTGCCACTGTGCATGCACTTGGGGATAGCCCCTCCATCTGTGTACTTGCATGCCACTGGCCTGACGCCTGTCACCAGACTCCACTATTTTATGGATGTCCATGAGGAGACTATGCAGCCAATGGACAGCACACCAATGACTTGGGACCATGCAGCTGCTTGTGGGCCTGGATCAGGCCCTGTCTTCTGTCACTGGCCTTCACCACAACACTCACCTGCAGCTAGCCCCTCCAACTGCGTACCTGTGTGCCCTTGGTCCAATCCCAGGTGGGCTCCACTGCCATGTGCCCATGGTGAGACCCAGCAGCCATGGTAGTGCACACAGACAGCCAGAGCCCCTGCAGGTGTCAGTGTGTACACAGTTGGCCCTGGCCCTTGCTGCCTGCCCTGGTCACAACAACTACATGTGTGTTCAATTACCCCCTGCCACTACAGGCACCAGCAGCTGGCCCCCACAGCTGACTGTGTGCATACTATCAGCTCCAGCCATCACTGCTGCTTGCCCTGGTCCATAGCTGCTGGATCTGGAGGCACTGCTGAGGACCCCAACAGCCCTTGCAGTCTCTGCGGACTCCCGACAGCCCTTGTCAAGGGCCATGCAGTTGTAGATGATGTGGACCCCAATGGCCTGAGTCAGTGAGTCACCATGACGCCCAGACCAGGTGCCACCAAAGGGAGTTCATCACCACTAGGCCTGCCTTATAAGAAATGCTGGAAGAAGTTCTTCAAGCTGAAATGAAAGGATGCTAACTAGTGTCAGGAAAATATATGAAAATAAACATCATACTGGTAAAGGCAAGCATATAGTCAGATTCAGAGTACTCTAATACTATAATATGGTGGTATGTTGACCACTTAACTCTAATATAAAGGTTGAAGGACAAAAGTATTAAAAATAGCTATAAGTACAATAATTTGTTAGTGGATACATGATATAAAAGATGTATAGGGCTTCCCTGGTGGCGCAGTGGCTGAGAATCTGCCTGCCAATGCAGGGGACACGGGTTCGAGCCCTGGTCTGGGAGGATCCCACATGCCGTGGAGCAACTGGGCCTGTGAGCCACAACTACTGAGCCTGCACATCTGGAGCCTGTGTTCCGCAACAAGAGAGGCCGCAATAGTGAGAGGCCTGCGCACTGCGATGAAGAGTGGCCCCCACTTGCCGCAACTAGAGAAAGCCCTCGCACAGAAACGAAGACCCAACACAGCCAAAAATAATTAATTAATTAAAAAAAAGAAAGATGTATAGTGTGACATCAAAAACCATAAAACATAAAATGGGAATAAAAGGGTATAGTTTTTGCATATGATTGAAGTTTAGTTATCATCAGCTTAAAATGGACTGTAATATTTATGTTTCAAGGAAGCCTCAGGGTAACCACAAAACAAAAACCTATAATAGTTACACACAAGATAAGGAGAAGGGAACCAAGTATACCACTATGGAAAATCATCAATTCACAAAGGAAGACAGCAAGAGAGGAAGAAAGGAACTTCATAACAGCCAGAAAACAATGAATAACATGGCAATAGTAAGTCCTTTCTTATCAATAATTACTTTAAATGGATTAAGTGCTGCAATAAAAAGGCATAGAGTGCATGGATGAAAAAACAAGATCTACCTATATGCTCCCTATAAGAGACTTGCTTCAGCTTCAAGGACACACATAGGCTCAAAGTGAAGGGATGGAAAAAGATATTCCATGCAAGTGGAAATGAGAACAGGGGTAGCTATACTTATATCAGACAAAAGAGAATTTAAGTCAAAAACTATAACAAGTGACAAAGAAGGTCATTATATAATATAAAGAGGTCAATTCATCAAGAGGATATAACAGTTGTAAATATATACATGCCCAATATTGGAGCACCTAAATATATTAAGCAAATACTAACACATCTGCAGGGAAGAATGGACAACAATACAGTAACAGTAAAGGACTTATATACCTCACTTTCAACAATGGATAGATCATTCAGGGGCTTCCCTGGTGGCACAGTGGTTAAGAATCCGCCTGCCAATGCAGGGGACATGGGTTCGCTCCCTGGTCCAGGAAGATCCCACATGCCGCAGAGCAACTAAGCCTGTGCGCTGCAACTACTGAGCCTGCGCTCTAGAGCCCGTGAGCCACAAATACTGAGCCCACGTGCCGCAACTACTGAAGCCCGTGCACGCTGGGGCCTGCGTGCCGCAACTACTGAGACTGTGTGCTGCAACTACTGAAGCACATGCACCTAGAGCCCGTGCTCCACAACAAGAGAAGCCACCGCAATTAGAAGCCTGCGCACTGCAACAAAGAGTAGCCGCCACTTGCCGCAACTAGAGAAAGCCCGTGCACAGCAACGAAGACCCAACACAGCCAAAAATACATTAAAAAAGTTTTTTAAATAGATCATTCAGACAGAAAATCAATAAGGAAACATTGGACTTGAACTATATTTTAGACCAAGTGAACATAGAGGACATGTATAGAACAATCCATCCAATAGCAACAGAATGCACATTCATTTCAAGCACACTTGGAACATTCTCCAAGATCATACATTAGGTCACAGAACAAGTCTCATCAAACTAAAAAAGATTGAAACTATACCAACTATCTTTTCCAACCGCAATGGTATGAAACTAGAAATAATAGGAGGAAACTGGAAAATTCACAAATACATGGAAATTAAATAAGAGTCCTGAACAACCAGTGGGTCAAAGATAAAATCAAAAGGGAAATCACAAGATAAATTGAAACAAACACAGAATGCCAAAACTTATGAGATGCAGCAAAAGCAGTGCAAAGAGGAAAGTTTATAGGCATAAATGCCTACATTAAGAAAAAAGATCTCAAATAAACAATCTAACTTTATACCTCAAGGAACTAGAAAAAGAAAAACAAACTAAACCCACAGTTAGCAAAAGGAAGGAGATAACAAAGATCAGAGCAGAAATAAGTGAAATAGAGAATAGAAAAACAATAGAAAAGATCAACAAAAATGAGTTGTTTTTTATTTTAAAAGATAAACATAACTGGGAATTCCCTGGCGGTCAACTGGTTAGGACTATGCACTTTCACTGCTGAGGGCACAGGTTTAACCCCTGGTCAGGGAATTAAGATCCCACAAGCCATGCAGTGCAGCAAAAAAAAAAAAAAAAGGATAAACAAAACTGAGAAACCTTTAGCTAGATTTACCGAGAAAAAAGAGAGAGGACTCAAATAAATTGAATTATAAAAGGAAAATGAGACACTGCAACTGATACCACAGAAATACAAAGGATCATAAGAGACTACTATGAAAAATTATACACCAACAAATTGGATAACTTAGGAGAAATGGATAAATTCCTAGGAACATGCAATCTACCGAGTGTGAATCATGAAGAAATAGAAAATCTGAATAGACCAATAACAAGTAAGGGAACTGAATCAGTAGTCGAAACCTCCCAACAAAGAAAAGCCTAGGACCAGATGGCTTCACAGGTGAATTCTTCCAAACATTCAAAAAAGAATTAATAATCTTCTCAAAATCTTCCAAAAACTTGAAGAAGGGGGTACACTTCCAAACTCATTTTACAAGGCTTACATTACTATGATGTCAAAACCAGATAAAGACATTACAGGAGGGAATTCCCTGGCGGTCCAGTGGTTAGGACTCTGGGCTTTCACTCCCAGGGCCCAGGTTCGATCCCTGGTTGGGGAACTAAGATCCCGCAAGCTGCACAGACAAATTAAAAAAAAAAAAAAAAAAAGACATTACAGGATATGAAACCTATAGACCAATATCCCTACAGACCAGATGAATATAGATGCAAAACTTCTCAACAAGATACTAGCAAACTGAATTCAACAGCATATTAAACATAATGCAAATCAAAATGAATAAGTTTTGGAGACCTTAATATACAGCTTGGTGACTACAGCAAGTAACTTGAAGTATACTTGAAAGTTGCTATGACAGTAGAGCTTTAATGTTCTCACTATAACAACAAAATGGTAATTATATGAGCTAAAGGATGAGCTAAAGCTGAATTAACCCTATTGTGGTAAACATCTCATAATATAAACATGTATCAAATCATCACATTGTACACCTTAAACTTACACAGTGTTATATGCCAATTACATCTCAATAAAGCTGGAAAAAAACACCAACACCAACACACATTTATTCTCTTACAGTTCTGAAGGTCAGTAGTATGAAATCAGTTTCTCTGGGCCAAAATCAAGGTATCTGCAATGCCACACTTCCTCCCGAGGCTCTATGGAAGAATCTATGCACTCATCTTTTCCAGGATCTAGAGCTGTATCTTTGGTGGCACCTTCCTCCATTCTGAAAGCCAGCAGTGTAGCATATTGCTTCAGTCCTCACACTGATGGTAAAATCTCCCTCGACTTCCCTCTCTTAAGGACACCTACAATTACATTTACTGTCTACCAGTTTAATCAGGATAATTTCCCCCATCTCAAAATCCTCAGTTTAATCACATCTGCAAAGTCTGTTTGCCATATGAAGTAACATCCACAGGTTCCAGGGATTAGCACCTGGATATATTTGGGGGCCATTATTCAGCCTGCCACATTGGCATAAAGTAAATGCTTAAGAAACATTAGCTATTATTATTACTGTGCTAAGCACTTCATAATGTATTATCTCATTTAATCCTCAGTACAACCCTATGAGGTAGAAACTATATTTATCCCTATCTTACAGAGAAGAGGTTTGAGAGCTTATATAGTTCCTAAAATCAAATGGTAAGTGGAATTCCAATGCAAGAGACTAACTCCAGAGCCCATGCTCTTGGCTTCTATCACAGGCTGGCTTTGAGGAGCATTTCTATTACTCCTCTTGCAATAACAGTGAAGCTCCAGCCTACTTTTCTATTTGAGTCATTTGAGTTGATGCATATTTTCTTGGGGAAGGGAGATCCTTCCCCATGGACTGTCATCTTTTTCAGAACAAGGGAGTCTGTCATGCACCTTGTCTTGTGGTTGGTGCTCTGCATGTACTGAAAACAAATCAATGTTGATGTAACTGCTAAAGCTGGAGACCATGAAGATAATTAAGTGCAAACAATACTGATCAAACAGAACAAAATCTACATCCTTATTGTGCCACCCTTAGAAGCTGACATAGTGATGGAGGGAGTTGAAACTAAGAAGTTTATTTTCATCTTCTAAAGGTCAGCAGGTATATTGGTGTCTGGGGCATGTAGAAATTAGAACAACCACTCTTCAGGAAAACATCTTCTCATTTTGTTCTATGAAGAATACATAGTGGTTTTGTAAAAAATAAATTTATTTATTTATTTTTGGCTGCGTTGGGTCTTCATTGTTGCGACAGGCTTTCTGTACTTGCAGTGAGCGGGGGCTACTCTTCGTTGTGGTGTGCGGGCTTCTCATTGCAGTGGCTTCTCGTTGCAGAGCATGGGCTCTAGGCGCGTGGGCTTCAGTAGTTGTGGCGCATGGGCTTAGTTGTTCTGTGGCATGTGGGATCTTCCCGGACCAGGACCCGAACCCGTGTCCCCTTCATTGGCAGGCAGATTCTTAACCACTACACCACCAGGGAAGTCCTACATAGTGTTTTGTTAATGCAGCATGTTCTGGTCTCTCTGGCATGTTGGGACTGTGGTTAAACTCAGTATAGCATGGGGATGGGTAGGAGATGGACATCGTTCAACAGAAGACGGTCAAACCAGGAAATGAACTATGAAGAAAGAGGTATCCACAAGATGAACGTGATAAGTATTCTGAGTGACAGTGGGGAAAAGCACTGTGTGAAGGAGAAGAAAGGTAATGGAAGTATGTGATGTTGGAACTGCATTCCCAGGAGATAATGAAACATGAAGAAAGAGAAGAAAAGAGAGGCTTAGAACTAGGCAATGAGAAGGAGAAAGAGCTTGGTTAATACAAGATTTTTTTCTAAAACATTAAAGAAGGAACCAGCAGTGACCATATAAAAATTAATAATCCTGTTTTCCTTCAGAAGGGGTAAGGGCTAGTTAGTATTTGGTAACTGAAAAATCATCATCACAACCTTGTCTTTGATGAATCATGTAGCAGCCACCCCAGAAACCTGAATCACCAAAGCCTCCTCTTCCCTCCTTATTTTCACGTAACTTGAGTAGATTGGGGTGGGAGGAAAAGATGGAAACTACAAACAGTAACCAAGTATCCTCACCAGCAACTCCAAGGCACTAGGGGAAGTGAGGTGGACAAGGTCCTGGTCTAGGATGTTTAGATTTCCACCCATACAGCTCTAAGGGAGTTGATTGGATACACTGTTGGCTCACCAGTACCTCCCCTTCCTGTGGGCAAATCTGTGTGGAAGTCAAAACGTCACCAGAAGATGGTTTCAGAAGCAGGAAACCAGGGAGTGGGGGAGGGGATGGTTCCAGTGGCTGATGCCAGCCTGCTTTGTGGCCTGATGCCTCTACATCTGTCATGGGGATGTCCCATCTATAGAGACTGGCTCCTCATACTTTCAGGTCAGGAAACTATCTTTCTAGGGTGTTTTTGGAAACAAAGTACCCCTTCTGCTAGCACATTGTTTTTTCCTCTCACATTACTACGCAACTGATTTAGGTTTAAATTTAACCTAATCCAGTCCCATCCTATTTTTCTGAAATGACAATATACCCATGTCACTTTAATTTGATCTGGGTGAGACTCATCTATTACACATTCACAAATAATCCCTTTGTCTGTGTCGTTTCTCCTGGTGTCTGATCTCATCCCTTTTATCTGGATCTTATTGATTTTATCCTAAGTTCGAGGATACACTGGGGTGTCAACCCAACATACTGTCCATATAAGTACTGTCTCATTGATTCCACAAATGAACATTATGGAGTAGTGTTATTCTCATTTTAAAGCTGAGAAAACTGACTCTAAGACTTGTCCAAATGTGTCCAAAATAACATAACTGGTAAATTATAGAATTGTGGCTCCATTCCAGATAAGTCTGATTTCAAAGTTCAGCCTCTTCCTACATAATACTGAAGTGACTATGAAAAATGACTGAAAAGTCAAGCTTCCAAACTGACATTTCAATTGGAAATTTACTATTATGTTGCCTGGTGACAACATCTTATACCATGTAAACAGTGGTTCAAACCTGACTGCATGTCAACTCATGTTGAGCTTTTAAGAACCACACATGCTTTTAATGTATTAATGCAATTAAATTTGCTAATATTTTGTTCAGTATTTTTGCATCTATATTTATGAGAGAGATTGGCCTGTAATTTTCCTTTCTTGTAATGTCCTTGTCTGATTTGGGTATTAAGGTTATGCTGGCCTCATAAAACAAATTAGAAAGGGTTCCCTCTTTTTTTATTGCCTGTGTTTGGAAAATGTTATCTATACTATTTGTACCATTTGTACTTTACACAGATTTTCTTTTTGGTCTAATATATGGTCAGTTTTTGTGAATTATTCATAGATACTTAAAGGAAAGTGTATTTTCTTTTAGAAAATGTTATCTATGTTATTAATTATGCATTTTAGACCAAAGTCTTTAAGGCTCCTACTACTGTGTTTCTAATTTTCCTTGTATATCCTGTGGTTTTTTGATTTAATTAATATTCATGTTGATGCTATATTTTTTGGTACATATATTCATAACTTTGTAAACTTAATATGAATTGCATTCTTTATCATTATAAATGACTATTATTTGTCACCTTTAACACCTGTTTGTCCTGATGTTAACCTTGCCTGATGTTAAAATTACAACCTCTGCTTTCTTCTTGTTTGCAATTGCAAAGATTTCTAAATTATTTTGTTTTGGATCCCTTGTATACGGAGTAAAATTGGATTTTGCTTTGATTCAGTAAATTTCTTTTATTTTAGTAAATTATTTTGGTCCATTTATATTTATCAAATTGACATATAGTTAGTCTTAGTTCTGTCACATTATTTGATATGACGCCTTCTATTCATAGATTCTTTAAAAACTCTGAAAATGTGGTATGTGTTTTTATTTTTTCTGAAAATTTGGAAGGCTTATACTTTTGTTTCAGTGGGTGTCTTTATAAATTATACACCTAATCTTCATTTCTTAGTCATTATTTTATCAATTCCCTAATTTGAACAAATAATAAAATTAGTATATTTTCTTTTTTTAAAATTAATTTTATTATTTATTTGGCTGCATCAGGTCTTAGTTGCAGCACATGCGATCTTCAGTGCAGCATGCAGGATCTTTTTTTGTTGTGGCATGTGGGCTGTTTGTTGTGGCACGTGGGCTTCACTCTTGTTGTGGCATGTGGGGTCCAGAGAGCACAGGCTCAATAGTTGTGGCGCGCAGACTCTCTATTTGTGGCGTGTGGGCTTAGTTGCCCTGTGGCATGTGGGATCTTAGTTCCCTGACCAGGGATCAAACCCATGTCCCCTGCATTATAAGGCAGATTCTTAACCACTGGACCACCAGGGAAGTCCCTGAAATTAGTATATTTTCTTTTCTTCTCCTTCTCCTGCCCTCTATAGCCCTTTTCTTTTTGCCATAGTTTTCTCATTCATCACTCGGTTGGCTTAAGTTCATCTTCTAGTAGTTACTTCAAGAAAGGCTCATGGAAACAATATTTCTTGAGTTCTTGCATGTTCAAAAGTGTCTCACTATGCCTTTTTGGGTAAACCACAGTTGGCTGGGTATAAAATATATGGGCAACTCTTACTTTCCTTGAGGACTTCCTAGGCATTGCTTCTAGCAATGAATATTTCTATGGAAATGTCTAAGCTAAGCCTGAATTTTTCCCCCTTTTAAATGACTTGATTATTTGCCTAGGTGCAAAAGGATTCTTTATTTATCTGTGAGACCAAGTAACTGCTTCTCAGAGTTGACCTTTCCATGTTAACTTTAACTTGGATATGGTGTGATCTTTGTAGATTCAAATGTTCTTTTATTTTTGGAACATATTCTTGAATTATACATTGAAATGATTTTCTGTTCTGTTATTTTGGTTTTCTTTATCAGGGAATCCATTACGCAACTATTGGATCTCTTTTGCCTATCTTTCATATCATTTAAGCTTTAATCCCTTTAAACTTCTCATTTCCATTTCATTTTGCTTACTGTCCTCAATCCTGTCCTCTATGTCCTTTGCTGTGTTTTTGGCAGGGTCTTTCTCCTTTGTGATACTTCCAATTTTGCTTTCTTTCTTTTTTTTTTTTTAATTTATGTTCTTGTTTTATTCTACTTTCCTTCCTGAGGTCTTCCAGCCCACATTTCATTTCTTTCTAATATTTCAGGATTGCTTCCCTGAGCTTTTCATCTCTGCTTTATGCTGTTTTCTTATAAAGGCAAGTGCATTATTAAATTTCCCTTCATCTTTATTTTTAAATTTTTTTTTCTGGAAAAGTTACAAGTACAATACAAAGTACTTTATTTCCTAACCCATGGAGTATAAATTGCCAACATGATGCCTCTCAAAATTAGGATATTAACATTGATATATAGTATTACTATCAGCTAACCCTCAGACCTCATTCAGATTTTACCAATTGTCCCAATAATGTCCTTTATAGCAAAAGGATCCAATTCAGAATCCTGTGTTGCATTTAAGTGTCATATCTTTTTAGTTTCCCTCAGTCTGAAACATTTCCTCAGGCTTTCTTTGACTTCCATGACATTGACATGTTTAAAGATTAAAGACCAGTTATTGTAGGATGTTGCTTAGTTTGGTCTTGTCTAATGCTTTCTCATTATTAGATTCATTTTATGCATTTTGGGTATAATATCTCAGTAGTAATGCTACTACTAATGTTTTCTTCTCATTGTGTCCTATCAAGTGGTACAGAATTGCAATTTGCCCCATTCCTTATGGTACCAACTTTGATCACATGATTAAGGTGATATATGCCAGTCTTCTCCATTATAAAGTTACTCTTTTCCCTGTATAATTAATTAACACTTTGTGGGTAAGTGCTTTGGATTATGTAACTACCCATTCTTTGTCAAACTTTCAAAGTGTTAATTAATTTTTATCATTATGGAGTTGTGGTTTCCTATTTTATTCAATGGGTTATGATCTGTTACTATTATTATTTATTTTTATGCTCAATTTTTCTCTAATTTGACCAGTAGAAGTGTCTTCAGGCTGGCTTCTGTGACCTTTAATATATTTCATCATTCTTGGAATACTTCCTTACTTTCTGCCACAACAAGTTCACAGGTTCATCCTGTATGTTCCTTTCTCAGCATACTTTTCCTTTCTCAGCCCTAGATTAAGTCATTTCTTCAAGGAGACCTAGTTTCTGTTAGTGGAGAATGGTATTTAGAAGCCAAGATTTAGTGTTACATGTGCTTTTTGCTGTTGAGTATCACTGTTCCCAAGCTCTTTCAGTAGACAGAACTATGGAGTGTGTGTGTACACATACATATATTTATTTATTTGTCTGTCTGTATTGAAAATCATAAGTTCACACTGATCTCTTCAATTTTATCCAACACCACACAGGGTTCATTCTGTTTTTCTCTCTTTCTGTATTTGTTTTTTTTGTTGTTTTTTTGGCCACTCCACGCGGCTTGCGGGATCTTAGCTCCACAACCATGGACTGAACCTGTGCCCTCAGCAGTGAAAGCCCAGAGTCCTAACCACTGGACCTCCAGGGAATTCCCTCTCTTTCCATACTTGTAACTTCCTTCTCTAACAGTGAAACCTTGCTCCCATCATCCTTGATATATTTACTTATTTGCCCCCTCACCAAAGCACATGCTGTCCCCAACTTACCCAGGCTCCCACACCCCACACTGGCTCCTCCTCATGGTCATCCTCTTCATCATACTCAGTCTCCCTCACCTCACCCTGAGCTGTGCTCCCCCCAGATGGACTCCTCCTCACCTTTCTAGGGCTTTGACACTCCATGTTACTACCACTCCCCTGTGAGGATGCCCTTCTCATCCCACTCAAGCTGCCACCCCCTCATTTACTCCCTCCTTACCTCCAGTGTGTAGTATGTCCACATTAGATGCCCTCAGTTTTATGACAAACTCTTCTATCACAAGTTTCATTTGCCCCCCAACAATATTTTTCTGGTGAATGTTCTTTTCATTTTTTCCCTTTCCTTTTTTCCTGTATGATATTTGTATAGCTCCTATTATAATCCTTTATGGATAACTAATTTCTGAATGAAGTAAATTATTCCTGACCAGCTATTTGTAGACATGACATGAAGGAAGAGGACAAGGCTAACTAAGTTCTAGGCTAACAGGAATTTCCCCTATGACCCAGATTGTCTATAAGAGCTCTTTTAGCTCCTACTTCTCCCAGCCACAAAGATAGGCAGCTGTTGAGATGTTTATAACAGAACCTACCAGTTCTTTCCCATTGCCTCCTTGTCAACAGGATTCCTTATTCAACCCGTCTTCTCTGATTCGCAGAACCAAACCAGTTCTGGAGCTTCCACCACTAAGCTATGCTCCCTGTTCTTGCTGCAAAATGGACTTTGTACCTTAAAGTGAACTCCTCACCTTAGAGAAGTATAATTTTCCAGCTTTTTCCCTGAGGTCTTCAGCCACAGACAGTCTCACATTTCTTCTTGCACTTCTGCATTTTTAACAATGTGAAACACTGGAAGACCTATATATACCCCTGGGTTGGGTCCCCTTGCTCAGTGTGGCCCTCCCCCACTGCTGACATTTAATGATGGTCTCCTCCCCCTTGAGGATTCCATGTGTGTGGTTCCTTCAGCAGGGAATATACACTCTCTCCTTTGTCTCACTGCTGTGACTACCTAATTCTTTCAAGTACAGCTTATACATCACTGTCTTGGAGCAAACTTTCCTTGCTTTCAAGCTAGACAGAGTTTCCCTGTTACACACTTTTGTGGTATCCTTACCTTTTTCTTCATAGCTTTTACCATTATTATGGATGAGTCATTACTTTTGTGATTATCTATTTAATAGCTTCCCCTCCCTGAAGTGGGGATTGTGTTTGTCTTGTTCATTGTCTCCCGAACACCTTGTACCTGGCATGTCGTAGATATTTATTACATATTTGCTGAATGAATGGATGAATGATCCCAACCTATTATGGCTCCTATTCCCATCTTTGCACTAAAACCATTTTCCATGATCACCAATAACTTCCTTGTTGCTAAATCCATGAGATACTTTTTGGTTTCTACCTTGACTTCTCGTAAGTATTCAACAGTTGGCCACTTCCTTCTTAAAACACTGCCTTTTCCTATTAGGGCTTCACTAATTCTCAGGATCCTTTGCTGGTCCCTCTTTCTTTTCTTCATCCCTCAGTGTTGGATGCTCAGAGCTTAGACCTGAGCTGTCTCTTTTTTCATGCTACACCCTCTCACTATGTTATCTCGTTTCTCTTATTGCTTTAAATATAGTCTATATATCAGTGATTCCAAATTTAGACTTTTCAAGCCTAGACTTTCCCAGACCCTTATATTAAACATGCCCTTATATCACGTGGTCATTTCACCTGGATGTCTCATAGGCATCTCAGACTTGGCCTGTCCAAAATTACCTGCCTGATCTTTCTCCCAAACCTTCTCCTCCCTCAGTGCTGTCTGTATCAGATAATTATATCTCATCCCTCCAGTTAATCATGTCAGAAATCTGAGAGTAGACCTTTCCACTACATTCTCCTCAACTTCTATAAGCCAATCCCCTACCAAGTCCCATGGAACCTACCTCAAAAATAAATCTATCCTCTTCACTCCATCTCTACTTCTACCATTTGTCTAAGTCCAAGTTATCATCCTCAGCTGACATGTGGGAGTAACCTTTAACTCCATGTCCGCTTACTTGCACTCTTCTGTGCCAGCAGCACGGCCACCACTACCACCAAGCGCCTCTCTCCCCTGGATAGTTCTAGATTAAAATTCCTGCCCTCTTAGTTCTTTTTTCTAACCCTTCTTAATCCTTTCTTGAGATCTGCTAATGGCAGGTATATTACTAGTTCCTTGGGGAAGCCCTTTAATCTCATCCATTACATATGGATTTTACTAGTTTAACTCTCATTGGTAACCTTATTTCCAAGGTCTGCAGGAAACCTCATGGTTTCTTTTTGGGTTTTTTTTTTTGTTGTTGTTTCTTTCTTTCTTTTGTTATAAATAGCCAGGTTTGAGTAATTGAATAGTTGATGACCAAATGGAGAAATCCGGAAATCAGAGTTTTATAACTGTTCTGATCTTTGGAACACTAAGGTGCCTCAGCACACTGATTTTTCTTGTTGGTATACTGTGTAAAATTCCAGATCTGAAGTAACCCTGTATCAGTGATAGGATGTTCCGTGGGCTAATGTGTCCCTTTTTCTGGATATGTGCCCCCAGAAGATGTGCATCCTGTGATTTAATTTTTAAATTCCAAATACGTTTTCACAGCAGAATTTTACTGACAAGTTGTTGAAGTTATATTCAGTGGAGAGAGTGCCTAAAAGTGCCGTACTGTTTGGGAAAGTTAGGCAGAAGCCCAGAGAAGCTGTGCTAAGCAGGCCACCAGCAAAGGCAAAGCCAGCATTTTATCCCTTATTCAGTAAAATGCCTAAAAAACCTGTTGCTCACCATTGTGGATGCTGGTCTCTGTTAGGAAATTATGTAGAAATATCACAACAAGTTTAAATACTATAATAACAACTTGCTTTTTTGTTTTAAAAATGTCAGTTTCTTAAGAATCCTTATCAAGTCACCATGTTAATTTTTCTATAAAGGGCCCTAGTCATAGAATATATTTTTAAAGGTATCTCCTGCCCTTCCAAATCTCTTGGTCCTCAGCCAACAACCTTCAAGAGAGTTTCAAGGAGCAAGTCCTATTGCTCAGGAGAAAACAAATACCACTCCAAGTGTGGCAGTTGTGTCATTATTTTAGTGACTCTTGCTTTGGTTCTGGTGTTCCGTTTTCTTAATTTAAAACTCAAGAAGTGTCTATTTCAAGTAGCCCTCAGCTCTTAAGCCATTCCTGGGGCTTTCTCCATCTTCAGCTTTCATTGGAAACACATTCTGGGAGACTGTGATGAAACTCCTCAAGACAAGGAGGGGAGGCTGAATTTTAAATTCAGGTGCATGAGCGAAGGCAGGCAACTCCTAGTCAGTCATCTCTCCGAGGCCTGCTCAGGAGCTGAGTGCAGGGACAACCTGGGGAACAAGCCAAGCACAGCCAAACCTTGTGGGAGGTGTCTCAAAGCAAAAACAGGACTGACTCTGCAAGTCCCCTGCAAAATCCATCCCACTGCCTGTTATACCTTGTAATATGCCCCCCGCTCCCCCCGCCACTTCCCTTTTTGTCGTTATTGGCATTCCAGAGCTTGATCCATGTTCATCATCCAAAAAACAATTTTGTTTTTGAGATCCTACACTGTACAGAACACTTTACCAGGTTCTGTTTAAGAAATGAGGCCTGGGACTTCCCTGGTGGTCCAGTGGCTAAGACTCTGTGCTTCCAGTGCAGGGGTCCCGGTTTTGATACCTGGTCAGGAAACTAGATCCCATATGCTGCAACTAAGAGTTCATATACCGTGACTAAAGATCCCACATGCTGAAACTAAGACCTGGGGCAGCCAAATAAATAAATAAATAAAATATTAAAAAAAAAGAAAAGAAAGAAAGAAATGAGGCCTTAGCCTCAGTGGTCTTCCAGTGCATCTTCAGACGGGATGATTACTGGTGAAAATACAGGCTGTGTCCCATATGTGAGGCCTGCAGTAGGTGCCACACTGAGACATCTTCAAGGAATGAGGTGCTGGGGAAAGTGTCCAGGAGGATGTCAGAGGATTTGGTAGAGTGTCTGGAGGAGGAGGAAAGGCTGTAGGGAATGAAATCCCTACACTGTCTTCAAAGTCTGAAAAGGAGGGTGGGGCCTTTGCAGACTTAGACCTTTCCAGAGGGCAGCTCACTCCCCTTAGAGTAAAACTTCACTATTTGTTGAAGGGGAGAGAGGCTTCAAGGAAAAATTTGGGCAGAAATCCTGCTTCTAATATAAGAAGCAGAGCTGGTTAAGAGAAAGTGGCTCACAGATTTCATTTCACAGCTCCTTTACACTGATGTGTCAGGCCTGTGGGATGACGCATCAACTCGTTCATTCACTTCTGGTGCCAGGCACTTTGTGGATGCTGGGGACATGGAGCCAACATGGACACTGCATCAGTGCAGGGCCTGTTCCCACTTGTAGACTGTGCCCCACCTGCAGCCTCAGCATTATCAATGCTAATAATACTGACCCTCAGGCCTCAGCTGCGACTAGACTTTACTGCATCAAAATCTCAGTGCTGGTCCTGAGAAACTGCCCCACATTGCCAATCTCCCTTATTCTGCAGCTAAAGTTTCAGAACTCTGGTCTGGGGAGGGTTGCCTCTGCAGACTACTTTCAGGGCAGATTGGTCCCCTTGGATGTGAGACAGACAAACAGTGCAGGTGGATCTGGGTTGGCCTTTGCCACCCCTCCCTACCCCTCCCCACCCACTCCCTACTCC
>NW_020174925.1:53326-152387 GCF_003031525.2 Neophocaena asiaeorientalis asiaeorientalis
TACTAGGAAACCCCGCCCCGGGCCGGGCACGCGCTCCCAGGCAAAGCCCAGCCTACCGCCCCTTATCCCCAGCTCTGCACGGGGCCGCCAACCGAACCACCTCAAGAGCTGCGGATTGCAGCCTCGGCGGACCCAAGAGGTAGAGAGCGACATGGCGGCGGCGAAGCCCGAGAACCTCTCCCTGGTGGTACACGGACCCGGAGACCTGCGCTTGGTAAAACTGGAATGGGAGTGGGAAGTCTTGCCCGTTCCTGCCCTATTCACTTCCAAGCGCAGCCGCGGTCTGAGCTGGCCAATTCCAGCGCGGTGCGGGCCCCACGCTGCGCGCCCAGGCCGCCCAGATAGGAGCTGGTTACCATGTTGGGGGGAGGGGCACGGTAGGCGGTTAGTTTTAAGGTGCTAAGAGCAGGGTTCTTGTCGTGTGCCTTCTGGAACCGAGCCCAGTGGCCGGCACGTGGCCAGAACCCAGGAAGGTTGCAAAATGATTGAAGCCTTCTCCCTCCTTTGCCAGCTGCAGATTCATAGTCCAGCCTCTTGTCATTGCACTTTGCAGAAGAGATACCAGAGAGGCTGCCTGGTTTAGAGGACGCGTGCTGAACTTCTTCTCTGAGTAGACAGTGCAGGGCAGAATGGGGGGCCATAGGGACATTTAAAAGCTGTGGAACTCGTATTTAATCTTTCATGCTTGGGGCTGATAAAACCTCCTTTGCAGGATTATTATGATCAGCGGAGTACCTAGCACTTAATAGATACTCAGAAAGTGCGAGCTCCTTCCACTTTCCTGCCAGCACAGGCCTCCATCTCCAAGACTCTTGGTGTTCGCCATGCTTGTTCCAGATTTCTGGATCTTGATAGTCTTCATGTTCTAAAGCTCCTTTCCTCCTTACCTCCCGTAGTCCACATCTGATTCATGTTCCAGCCATTTTCCTTCCTGATGCTGCTCCCCTGTCCCTTTAAGAGCATTACGTGTGTGTCTTCTCCACTCCAGATCCTGCCTCTGCTCAGTGGCTCATGGGGCCAAACTTCTGGGAGCTGCAGAGTCAGCCCTGTGGTTGTGCCAGGGCTCCCTTGACAGAGCCCTTCGCAGGCGGGCCTGGGCAGTGGGTATGTGGGACCAGTGCCGGCCATCTCTGCTGTTCCCTAGTACTTCCTTCCCCCTCACAGAGAACATGCGCCAGGGTCTAGATTGGAGAGACTCAGAAAAGTATCCAGATTAGCAGTTCTTGACTGTTTGAGAATCTGTGGTCTCTCTCCCCACAGAATGCAAACAGATGGAGTTTGGCAGCAGTTTCAGAGAGTTCATGGACTTCCTTTAAGCCTCTCCTTCATAGACCCTCTAGAGGTCTGTGAACCCCAGACTAAGAACTC
Source organism: Neophocaena asiaeorientalis asiaeorientalis (assembly GCF_003031525.2). Taxonomy (NCBI): domain Eukaryota; kingdom Metazoa; phylum Chordata; class Mammalia; order Artiodactyla; family Phocoenidae; genus Neophocaena; species Neophocaena asiaeorientalis. Next base: position 54,695 of record NW_020174925.1, read on the forward strand.
CTGCCCAGAGCCAACTCATCATTTCCTCAGCTGAGGAAAGTGCCATCTCCAAGGTGACAGGCTTCATTAGTTAACAGAGCCCAGAAAAGAACCCAGAAGTTCAGACTCCCATTCCAGTGTTCTTTCTACTCCCCTTGGAGCTTCCACCCAAGGTCCTGAATTAAAGTGACACTATTAGTTTTTATTGCTGCAAATGCCAGATGGTATTATGAAGAAAGGAAAGTGGTACAGCTCTACACAGCTTACAGAGTGATTTCAAGCTCAGTCCTGCATTCTACAAACATTTACTAGATGAGCGGGTGCCTGCCATGTGCCAAGCACTGGGCTGGGGGTCCAGAGAGGAGGAGGAGGACACAGCCCCTACCCGCAAGCTGCTCTAGGGAGTCAGACAGATGCTGTAAACAATAAAACTGTGTGAGGGCTTTGATGGAGCATAGAGAGTAAAGGCCTCACAGGGTGCCCTTGGCCCAGGGTAGAGGCTCTGGAAGAGATGGATGATACTTAGCTGTTTCTTGGACAGAAACTGGGGGTCATTCATGTAAGTGGAAGAGCAAGTGCAAACTAAGTGAAGTACAAAATCGCAAGTCTTGTTTACCGGTCCTGTAAATAGTGTGATGCACTGAATGCACCGGTGGTGAAGCTGGAGAGGTAGATAGGCCCTGCCTCTCCATCTGCTCAGGGGCTGCCTGAAAGTCATGTACCTAATAATAAGCAGAACTGTAATTACAACCCCAGTATCTGCTTTACCTTAATTCCTAAGCTCAGGCTCTCCCACTGCTCAGCCACTGTTTATGTGGCTCAGTAGAACAAAGCCTCGAATAAAGAAGAGGGAGGGTGGGGAGGCTCACCTACAGTTGGTCTTATCAGTTGTGCCTTAGAATCCCCTCCTGACTGAATTAGGGGCTGGGTTGGGGTGAGTGTATCCTAGAGAGATGAGAATGTGATAGGCTGGAGAATGTAGCTTATGGTTGTGGGATGTGTACGCTAACTGGGTGAAAGGGTTCATTCAGGGTGGATTCAGGAGGACCCCAGCTCTGTTGGAGGTGATGGGGTTCATTTACTAGACAAAGGAGAGTAGATTAAAATGATGAGATCAGGCTTGAATTTAAGATGTCTCTGGGACAGGACATTTTGGGGTCTCTGAGAAATTACCTTGGTTCTAGGGATCTGGAGACACTTGCAACCCAACACAGACTCTTCTGGCCCTCACCACTCCTTCCTGAGCATGGTCGTCCCCCAGCGCCTCCATAGGGAACCCCCTGGTAGGGTATCTCTGCCCTTGTACCCCCTTCCTTAAAGCAAATAGGCTAAGTGGTTTGGGGTTGAAATGGGGTTAGACCTGGGCCACTTGAAACTTGTCCCCTACCTACCAGGAAGGAAACCTGACACCCAGCCTTCCTCCTACCTGCCTGTGGAGAAGGCAGAATTCCCTTTTCTTTCTCCAAGCTGTGGCTGCAGGGAAGGAAAAATTAAACTCCTTCACTACTAGGTAGCTAGTGATCACCACAGTCCCAGCAAGGGCGGAGGCAGTGCCCCGTGGCCTGGGGACTTGGGCCAGCACAGTGGTTTGGGCTTTGGGGCATTTATAAGTTGGGTGGTAAATCAGAGAGGGTGGGAGTGTATATACACATGTATATACTGAGAGACTGTCGGTTTCTTTATATCATTCCGTATCATGAGGACTTAGGACTCCTATATCCCCTCTTCCCCCCACACACACCATTTTAAATAGAGAACGTGTGGACTTTTAAGAAGCAGTGGAAGAGGTGACCAAGCTGATGCATAGAGACGAACAGCCTATCAGCAAACAGTGTCAGCTGGCTGAGATCTCTTCAAATGGAAACAGTAACGAGGTCACAAGCCAGGTTGGGGCCAGAGTGGAGTTTAGCCCCAGCTCTACTGCTTCTGGTTGCATGACTTGCCAAATTACTTTCTGCTTCAGTTTTCTGTCTGTATAATGGGGATGATAGTAGTACTCACCTCTGGGTTGTGTGAGGATTAGATAGTATCGGGGAGTAAGAAATTTTCCTCTACCCTTCTAGGTTCTTCTGGCAGGTCTAAGAATTAAATTGACATGAGACAGGGGAAAAACAAAATTTTATTAACATGTATACATGGGAGAGGCCCAGGAAAACTGAGAAAGTTGCCAAAATGTCCAAAGCCCTCACCCTAAATACCATCCTCAGCTAAAGAGAAAAGAGGATGTTGAGGGCAGGGAGAGTCACTTATGGGAGGTTGCCAGGAAAAGCACAGAAAACAAGGGTAAGGTTGTTATACAGTTTTAAGTCATTGCCTTCTCCACTGATGAGTTTCTAGAGATTAGGTCATACTCCTCTTTTTGGTACTTTGAGGGAGACACCCTTATAAGTGGTGATTTCACTTACAAATGTGTCACTTGGGTTTTCCGAGCTTTTCCCAAATCTGCTGTTTCTTAAAAAAAATAGCCAGCTTAAAATAATTAATATGCCCTAGAGACATATTTTGGGATGGCAAATTCTGCTCCCCTACAGAATTCTCTCTCTGAATTACTAGTTCATAGAGTTGGGATATCAAATAGTCAAATTAGTTTTTCTTTGAAGAAGCTGTTTGATGGGATAGTTTGTGCTTCACAATGTATCAGAGATGAAGGACCAATTTTATTTTTATTTCCAGTTGGCCATGGACCAATATGTTTGTACCAACATTTGGATGTTGCAGCAATGTCAGAATGCTGTAAACATTTCTAAATGCTCCTATCAATTTCTGTGCATATTGCATCACCTATCAGGGCCAGTCCATGGAGCATACTGAGTACACGTTATCTCCCTTATTCTTGATGGCCAACTCTCTCCGATTCCAGGCATCTGGACAGGGAGAACAGGAGCAGCGAGGTGGACACCATGCAGGGGATGTAGTCACATTTTTGTTTTATGATTAGCTGCATGAGAAGAGAACAAGTTAAAGGGAAAAGAATCATTTCAGAATGATGGTTAATGTTGTTTAATTACAAAGGGCAGAGAAAATAGTGTGTCAGCATCAAGTTTAAACATTAATCAGAGTACCATGAAGATATTTCTTAGAGGTTTTGCTCTGTGAGGAAATGTATTATGCCAGATGTCAAAAGAATTGCTTTGAATCTGTAATGATATTTCAAAAAGTAAGATAATTCTGTATCTGTAATACAGCACATTCAAGGCATCCCCTCCTTGCATATACACATTGCTGTTAAGATTTGGAGTGAGGAGGAGGGGATTGTAGAAAGAGGAATGGTCCTAAATGTCAGGTCTCTCCCTGGTTTTGCTACTAGTAGACAGAGCTGCTTGCTTCTATAGAATCAAATTAAAGGGCCCTGAAAGGCTTCAAGGAAAAGCTGGGTTAAACTGGGAGATTACTGTGAGTGAGGAAATGCAGGCCACTTAACCCTTTAATACCTGAGCTAGACTTATAAGTCAGAGGCAGTTGAGGCTGAAAACAGAATCTAAAACTCCTTCAGAAAAAGAGAAAACTAGGTAGTAGCAAATAGCCTAAAGAAACGCCTCCTTTCACTTTCATCTTAATTATGTTTTAACAATAAAACAAAACCCAACCAGATAAACAATAGGCAGTTAAATCCAGCAAATACTGCCATCTCTGCCAACTCTTATGGAAGGGTAGTGCCTTTGTCTGCAAAAGGCCAAGAAGTAGAAAGCTAACATTTTCCCCTAAAAGCAGGAGGAACAGTAAACGATACCACAAATAGGATTTTAACATTTTATGTAATAAGTCCTAGCACTACTAAGAGACCTGGTAAAAGTAACCCTGTTCTGTGGGGAAAACTAGAATTATGGATGGATGTGGGGAAAATTTCTTTTAAAATTGCATGATAGAGAAATTACGGAGGGAAAATACGTACTCATGTATACCGTATTGGCGTCCACTTGTTAAGTCTTTTAGTGTGGCTGTTAAAGCTGGCAGTTTTCCCCAAACCAGATTTACAAGAAGAACATTAATTGTTGGAGAAAATATGGTTGGATTTTGTGAAGTGATATTCAGCTCAATAATGTTTTAGAAATGTAAATGTTCAGTTACGTAGACCTGAACACAATGAGCACTTAATCAGTGATACTAATAGGCTAGAGCATCCAACCAAGCTCAGAGTCTTCATATTTTTGCTTTAAATAAAGAAGCATCTAATAGGTTCATGTATAGTTATGTTCATACATTTTGAATTAGGAGGAATTTTTTTATAGTTTATTTATCACAGCTGAGAAATAATCCTTTAACCATCCCATATGGATTCAATTGTAGGTGCTGGGGAAACTCAGGAGAGGAAGGATGGTGAGGATAGGGAAGGCTTTTTTCAGGAAGTCATTGTTTCTCTCCATGTTCATGATTCATGTTCATGAGTCTCTGTCCCTGACCCATGCCTGATCCCCAGTCCCAGGAGTACAACGACCTATTGGACAACCCCACCTGGATGTCCCCCGACACCACAGTCCCAACACACCCAAACCTAAAATCTCCTTGAGTTCCCACAGGAATTAGAAAGTCATTCTAGATGTCTCCCTTCCCCTCACTTCCCACCTCCTGTGGGATCTCAGTGAAGAAGGAGGGGAATTGGCCAGTGGAGAAATGGCCCCCTTGAGGTGAGGGAGTGCGTGTGCGGTGGTTTCGGAATTGCAGGAGGTTTGCAAGGAGGCAGGTAGCCCGCAAAATGAGGGGTTTAGGATTTTGCAGGGCCACTGGGCACTTTAAATGAATTTGCATTTTAGAAAGATTGTTATCAGCAGGAGGCTGGTTGGAGCCCAGAGAGCCTGGGCTGGAGGCTGGAGACTGGCTCAGTGAACTTTGGGAGAGTGTCTGACCCTTCTACTTTGACCCCGAGTTTGCCAGGACAGGACCAATGCGGCTAGAACAAAGCCTTTTAGGATAAAGTGGCCAAATGGGAAACCTTTGGATTTTCCTCCCACCCTCAAAACACCCTTCAAGCCCTGAAGGGAGGGGGAAAGTTGAGGAGGGAGGGAAGCAAAAGTAAGATTGTCTGCTCTGCTCTCCTTAAGGGTGTAGGGCAGCCAGCCAACAGGTTGACAGGAGACCTGGCAGGCAGAGCAGGTGGCAAAGGTGGGCTACAAAGACCTAGGGCAAAACTGGCCGCTTTCTCATAGCCATGCCTGTTGTCCCTTACTCTAAGGCAGGGAGTATGGCTTTTACACTCAACTGATAGAATCAAGCCTAAAAACACTGCTGGAATCCTACTTGACTTTCTTCTGAATTCCAGCCTTTTAAGGAGCAGTCAAGTTCTCTTAATATTGACGTGAAAACAAGAGAAATACAGCTTTTCCCCAAAACAATTTTTAAAAACTACCCTTTTCAAGAGGAAACGGACAGGGTTGTCCAGAGCTGGTTCAACCGTATTGTGAGCTGATTATACAGAAAGGATTTTGATTTTATTTCTTTTGTAATAAGAGCTAATTTATTTACTGTGAGTCTGGCACTGTTTTTGTTTTGTTTTGGCCGTGCTGCATGGCTTGTGGGATCTTAGTTCCCCGACCAGGTATTGAACCCTGGCCCTTGGCAGTGAGAGCGAGGAATCCTAACCAGTGGACTGGTGGGGAATTCCCAAGGGCACTCTATTTTATGATTATCTTCATTATACAGGGGAGGAAATTGAAGGCACAAAGAGGTTATGTAACTGCCCCGAGGTCACACAGCTCCTGGAGGGGAGCCTGGGTTTCAGCACAGACAGCGATTCCAGAGTCTGAGTTCTTCACCACTGTACCAGCTATGTTGTCTGGAGGAGGGAAAGGGCATCTTCTAATTTCTCCTCATGTTGAGGCCATTGCTGCAATCCAGGCAAGATGTACCGAGGGTGTGAACTCAGATGTGCAGCTGGAAGTTGAGGAAAGGGGGCCAATAGTGTATATTCAGGAAATATATATTTAAGCTAATTTGAGAAAATATATTTAGGAAAGGCAAGATAACATTTAGGATGTGAGAGGCACTTGAGATGATTCTGTGTTCCCACAGAGAGTTCTTCCTGAAGTATTTCCGTGATTTATTTGTGGTGGTGGTGCCAGTGGTGGGGAGACCTGAAGGTCATGGAAAGGAGAATATGTAAGTTAAGTATTTCAGTGAAAAATGCTGTAAAACTTACATAACTCAGTAAAGAACGGTTACTCAACTCCTCTTTATCCCCTTGTCACTATCACTCACAGAAAGATAAGAAATCCTGTTCAGGAAACTATGAATATGCCTGATTACAAAACCTTTGGGAATGAAGAAAGGGGGCAGGGGGTTAAAAGTGAAAGTTCCCGATCTCAGAGGAGCTAAGAAATTTTGACACATGAAAAATAGGATAAATGAAAGAATATCACCACCGTAATCTGCGACAGAAAAGGAGATTAAGTAAACAGGATTTAGCCAACATCATACCAAGGAACCATAAATGAAAAGCAGGGTTTTTTTAGTAACCATGCTGTAATAACTTTTGAAGACCTTGTGAGCCCTGCAGCCACGCTTAGGATAATATTTACAAACTTAGAGACTGGTCTTAACATGGTCTAGTGCTTAGGTGGCATGTCTCCTGCAGAGAAGGGAGACAGGAGCCAAGCTGAGCTGTAAGGGTGATTAGAATCAACAAGAAAGAGAAAAAAAAGAAAGTTGGTTTTCAGGGAGAGGTATTTAAGTTCTCCATAATGTGTGTTCTGCTACTAAGGAAAATCCAGGTTATCGGCACAGCACCCTCTGGTGTCCAGGAGAGACGCTGCAGCTTTGCCCAGGTGGTAAGGGCAAAGTTGGTCAGCTCCGTTAATTCCAACAGACATTTACAGTAGTAATCTCTAGTGACCCAAGGGCAACTTGGTGTCCCCAACTGTGGCTTTGAGTTTGGCTCTTACCACCTTTCCACCCCAAATGGGGTGTTTGGGCCTGGCCTGGTTGGAGCCAAGGATGTGAAGAGTATGCTGTGGAATTCCCAGTGCCCGGGAAGCTGCCTACTAGTGTCTTTAGGGGACTATGAGGGTGGGGGAGAGTACAGTTCCATGTTTGAAACAAAAGGCCTTACTTACTCTTTAGTTTCAATTTAACCTGCAATTTAAAATTTTACTCTGTGTAACAGAAGCAGAACTTTACACAGCAGTCCCTGATACTGTGTAATGCCAGATGTGGAACCAGCAATTTTGAGAAAGGTTTTGGTGACAGCCAGCTATCCAGAGTTGCCGGTCCTAGATGGATTCCCTCCTTCCCTCCCTCCTTTCCTTCCTTCCTTCTTTCCTCTCTGCCTTCCAGATTTATTAAGAGATGAAAAAGCTGCCTCTTGAGCCCACGTGATGCTGCTTTGGATGCAGCTCCATCATTTACTACCTTAGTGTTACTATAGACAAATTGCTAAATCTCCCCATTCCTCAGCCTCATCATACAAAAAATGGGGTAATAATAAAGGCACTACATAGGATTGTCCTAGGGATGAGCTGAGGTGATGCATACACAGCACTTAGCACAGGACCTGACAAAAGGAAGTTGGTCAGTGTTAGCTAATCAGCATTGGCATTATCCCTTTGACCTTTGTTTCACTGGAGACAGGGAGTTCAGATAAGCATTGAGCTGTCACAACAGAAAGGGCTGGTAATCTCCAATGAGCAAGAACCTCAGACTTCTGTGGAAATACTGTTATGGAGGGTGATTATTTAACCAGTGCAAGCCCCCCAGGTTTGGAGCAGGGCACTGTACCTGGTGCCAGAGATGGAAGGCATAGTCTTTGGCAACTAGGTACTTATCTTGCTAGCAAAATAGCCCTAGGATTATTATTATTTTTTTATATTGGAGTATAGCCGATTGACATGTTGTGATAGTTTCAGGTGCACAGCAGAGCGACTCAGCCATACCTATAGATGTATCCATTCTCCCCCAGACTCCCCTCCCATCCAGGCTGCCACATAACATGGAGCAGAGTTCCCTGTGCTATACAGTTGGTTAACCATTTTAGTGTACATGTCGATCTCAAACTCCCTAACTATCCCTTCCCAGCCCTAGGATTATTTATTGCTACCCATAAAAGTATCTGGGGGAGGCCTTCTGAAGGAGGCAAGGTTTGAGCAGTGCTTCCTCCCAGAGCACTGTGCATTATGCCCAGTTCCAAAATACTCATCCCCTGATTGACTTTCCTTACATCACCACTGAAGGAGAAAAGGCAGATTCTACCTTGGAGGTGCAGTGGGATGCAGTGAGGCAGACTTGGGAGTCATACACATCTGGGATTAGACCTGGTTTATCCACTCTGGCCATATGACCTTGACCAAGTTATTTAACTTCCTAGCCTCAGGTTTCTCATCTACAAATGGTGGCCATGTGCCATGATGTATGTAAAGCCCAGTAGACTGTCTGGCACAGTATGTACAGTGAACACTTTTTTACATCCCTTCTCCCTCTTCTTGCTTGGCTGCCTTCAAAGAATTAATAAAATGAACACTTGGATTTGGCTACTCACTGCCCCTCCTCCCTGTCACCAGGAATTTCCTAGCCAGTTGGCAGTGGGAAAAAAGCTTGGTAAATTATCATCATCCTCATCATAAATAGCTGTGAACACCAGATTGCTTTTTAACTCGGTGAGAGTGGGCAAAATGCAGGTGCTATGTGTTCCCAAGGGGCCTCTAAAACACCACATGGGAGGTTTTGGAAGAGAGTAAGTAACAACTATTGGTCTGTGCACTGACGTGAATGAGCGGAGCACACGCACTTTCTCCAACCTGTCTAGAGACAAAAACCCTCCTATGCAACTGCCAGAAACACCTCATCCTTGCCCTGTATGAGTTTGCCAGACCAAACAAATCTGTATCTAAGGATGTATTTTCCACATTCCATATTAGAGACCCAGAAGCATCCTTTCTCCCAAGGTGTGCAAGTAGTATACTTTTTCTTGGTCCACAGCAAATTGCACCAGTGGGTGGGATGAGGTCAGAAGTTAGAGTCAGCAGTATTCAGGGTAGCCCCTCAGGCATCTACCCAGCAGCAGTATGGTCTGAGTCTGTGTTAATTATAAGAAGAATTATTTGAAGGAAACTTTAATTTAAAAAAAAGATTGAAAATGTTCATAAGGTAAAGTTATTATGCATACTAAATGGTTTTTCTATTTTGTTTCCTTTAGGAGAACTATCCTATCCCTGAACCAGGCCCAAATGGTAGGTCCTGGGAATACTTGCCTTATATTTTATTGTTTCTTATTGTTTACCCTGGAGACACATGTGCATTGCTCATTTAGCCCTCTTTTCCTACTGTTTATTACTTAAAAGCCTCCATTTAAAACTATGCTTTTGGGCTTCCCTGGTGATGCAGTGGTTGAGAGTCCGTCTGCCGATGCAGGGGACACAGGTTCGTGCCCCGGTCGGGGAAGATCCCACATGCCGCGGAGCGGCTGGGCCCATGAACCATGGCTGCTGAGCCTGCATGTCTGGGGCCTGTGCTCCGCAACAGGAGAGGCCACAACAGTGAGAGGCCCGTGTACTGCAAAAAACAAAAACAAAAAAAAAAACTATGCTTTTGTTAGGCATTCAACGTAGTCCATTGTCCCCAGCATGACTGGATAGATTCAATCTGGCTGCTACATGAAATAAAAGAAACAGTGGTAGAACCAAGAGAGTTACCATATCAAACTGCTGACTTCTCCCAAAGAGTTTTTGACATAAAATTCTTCAATTTATGGACCAAAGGCAGAATTGTTCCTGTTTTGAACTAATGACAGAGTTACTCGGTCCTCTTTAAGCCAGAGGTTGGCTTATATTTGTGTGGCTTATATTTGGGTGGCTGAATCATGTCCTAACCCTAATCCAAACTTTGAAATGGAGTGAGTCTATAGATCTTAATCTTTTAATTACAAAAGGGAACACCCAGGAAGGTCCAGGAAGACCAGGACCTTCTGTCCGGTGGGGATGGGAGGGGCTCCATGCAGCCCTACCCTACTACCCTAATCAACCAGGAGCAGAAATCGGGTGAGCACACTGGGGCAGGGTTCCCTTCACCTTTGCTCCACTCCTTCTGGCCGAACCTGCTGAGCTGAGCTGACATGCACGTTTCCTGTACTTTTGGAGGTCATGCCACCCTCTTAGCTATGGCAGATCACAACTGACAGTTCTCTAATTCCTTCCATCTCTGGAGTCCCACAGCAGGAAGTGAGGCTGGTGGTAAGGGGCAAAGTGTCTATAGATAGCTCATCCCACACCCAGCCACTCGGTTCTCTTTCTGTCCTTGATGAGTTGGGGGTGTGCTTCCCCACCTTGTCCCACCTTACCCCAGAACTGTGGCTTCTGTGTGAACATCAGATTGAAGACAGCTTTCGTAGAGCCTCTAGAGCTTTGCTACTCAAAGGCCAGTTGGGTTACTGATCTATAGCAATAAGAATACAGACAATAGCTGTTTCTATCAGTGTTTACCAAGTAATGTATATTTAAGGCTCAGTGTTTTTACTGAGATATTACGTTCAGAGAAGTGAAAGAGACACTTCATTGTGTTCTGAAAAGTTAGTGTGGATTCCAGAGGTGGCAAAAAAAAAAAGGGGGGGTGGTGGCTGTTTTGGATCCAAAGGATCCTTTACTGTTTCTCTCTCTGGAGCAGCATTCTTCTCTCTTTCTTGCCGCCCTTGAATTGGAAGGGGAAATGATGGTAAATTTCAGCTAGAGTTCTAGCAACTCAAATTTAATCTCTTATTATAAATTGGTAACTTCACAAGAGGAAACTCTGAGATAATTTTCCTAACTCGGATGACTTTTCCCTACCTTTGATCTCAGGATCCACCCTGCCACTTCTTACTCTGTTCACCAAAGCCAAGGATGAAGGGAGTTCTACAGAGCCACACCTGTTGGATCTCCCATGGTTTGTGGCAAGGGCAGTGTGTAAGACATCTGAGTGCAGAGCAGAGCTTTGGGTCTCTTTGTCTTTCTAAGGCAGAACTTTTTCTCAGGGAGATATTTTGTAATGTGGTAAACTCAGTCAGACTAGACCAGTAATCCTTTGGGATTTAATTCAGCAAAGGGGCTCAGTAGCATCATTATTGTAAACTTGGAAAACTGACAAAAACAATATCACCAAATCTCACTATATTCAGACCTGTGAAGGAGAAATGCCAGTTGAAATCTTTGGATGGTTTAAATTAAAGGTGCACTTTTGAACAAAATAACAGGCATGAAGAGCTCAGCCTGATAGCGCACAAAGTATTGGCAAGCCTAGATTGTGCCAGCCTCTCTCATGAATGGTTAAGAATCAAGCATAGCATATTAATTGTCTGGAAACAGTTATCTCCTAGAAAACAGTTTTTTTCTCTTAGGTAGTTGACACACTTCTTCCTACTAATAATATCTTTCATTCGGTACTAATCAGAGTTCTCCAGAGAAACAGAACTGAGAGAAAAGTTATTATTTATATTTATTTATATATAGATTTACTTTGATATAGAGAGAGACAGGGTGGGGGAAGCTGCCTAGTCTGAAATTTGTAGAGATAACCAGCAGGTTGAAACTTCAGGTAAGTCTTGTGGAGAATTCCATCTCCTTCAGGAAACCTCAGAATTCTTTTAAGCCCTTCAACTGATTGGAGGAGGCTTATTCACAGTGTGGAGGGTAATCTGCTTTACTCAGAATCTACTGGTTTAAATGTTTGTTTTATTGAGGTATAAGTGACATATAACGTTATATTAGCTTTAGGTGCACAACATAATGATTTGATATCTGTATATATTGTGAAGTGATCACCACAATGGCTAGTTAACATTTGTCATCACAAATAGTTACAAATTTCTTTACCTGTGATGAGGACTTTTTTTTTTTTTTGGCTGCATTGTGCGGCATGTGGGATTTTAGTTCCCCGACCAGGGTTGAACCCGTGCCCCCTGCACTGGGAGTGCAGAGTCTTAACCATTGGACTGCCAGGGAAGTCCTGACGAGAACTTTTAAGATCTATTCTCTTAGCAACTCTCAAATATGCAACACAGTATTATTAACTATAGTCACTATGCTGTATATTACTTCCCTATGACTGATTTATTTTATAACTGGAAGTTTGTTCCCTTTGACCTCCTTCACCCATTTCACCCACCCTCCACTCCCTGCCTCTGGCAACCACCGTTTTCTGTATTTATGGAGCTTGGTACGTTTTTGTTTTGTTTTGTTTTCGGTTTTGGTTTTAGATTCCGCATATAAGTGAGATCATAAGATATTTGTCTTTCTCTGACTTATTCACTTAGCATAATGCTCTCAAGGTCCATCCATGTTGTTGCTTTTTTTTTTCCTTTTTTTTAAAAAAATTTATTTATTTTTGGCTGCATTGGGTCTTAGTTGCTGTGCACGGGCTTTCTCTAGTTGCAGCAAGCAGAGGCTACTCTTCGTTGCGGTGCGCGGGCTTCTCATTGTGGTGGCTTCTCTTGTTGAGGAGCATGGGCTCTAGGTGCGTGGGCTTCAGTAGTTGTGGCTCACGGACTGTAGAGTGCAGGCTCAGTAGTTGTGGCACACAGGCTTAGTTGCTCCGCAGCATGTGGGATCTTCCCAGACCAGCACTCGAACCCGTGTCCCCTGCATTGGCAGGTGGATTCTTAACCACTGCACCACTGGGGAAGTCCCAAGATTTCCTTTTCTTATGACTAATAGTCCACTGTGTATATATGCCACATTTACTTTGTCCATTCATCCATCGGTGGACCCTTAGATTGTTTCCATATCTTGACTATTGTAAAGCTGCAATGAACATGGATGTGCTTCAATGTTAATCACATCTAAAAAACACCTTCACAGCAACATCTAGCATTTGATCAAACAACTGGGCACCATATCCAAGCCAAGCTGATGCATAGAAGTAGCCCTCACATGCAATTATTTTGCTCTGTGGAAGCTTTCTTGCCTTACAAGACTTAATCAAGGTTGCTGTTTAGCTTGTTTTTCTCTGTCATCTAAATCTTGTACCTGGCCTTTGAAACCAAGCCCTCTCCTTCATCCAGAGGAAAAACTCCAGGGTGCCTCAGAGGGGCAGAGAGGTCCTTCCCTCCCTCACTTGTTTTTTCCTTCTCCTTTATCTTATCAGAGGTGCTGCTGAAGATGCATTCTGTTGGAATCTGCGGCTCAGATGTCCACTACTGGCAGCATGGTCGAATTGGAGATTTTGTTGTGAAAAAGCCAATGGTGCTGGGGCATGAAGCCTCAGGAACAGTTGTAAAAGTGGGATCATTGGTCAAACGCCTAAAACCAGGTCAGCAAAGCCCTTCAGCCAATGGATTTGTTTATTCATTCAACACAAATATCTGTACGTGATTTCTCAGGGTCAGGCCCTCTGTTAAACACTGGGGATACAGCAATGAACAAGACAGTCTCAGTTCCTACACACATGGATCTTATGTTCCGCAGGAGAAGGCAGCTGGGACAGACAGTAAATTAATCAAAATTGTGTTGAGGGAAGCAGAGGAGAATACAGGGTGCAATCAGTGTATACTACCCTCCAGACCCCTGGCTTGTCTGAGGAAGGACAATTAGTTCAACACCTGAAGGCAAGTAAGAAATAAGCCAAGTAAAGGGGAGGGGAAAAACGTTCCAGCCACAGGAACAACAGAATGCCTCTACATGCTAAGAACCAGGGCCTTCTATGCAGCATTGATCTTATTGGATGACTGGGAAACCACCAATGTTTTTCTAGATTTGCTTAATTCAGGGAGGAATTCTCAGCTGTGGCAGATTGTGATGTTCCCCAACTCAGTGAATTAAATCCAAGCTGTCTTAGAATAGCCAGCTGTTGGCTTTAACCTTCCTTTCCTGATGAGGCCACTTAATAGCCTGGGGATGATGGATTATTTGGGGGAAGGAGGGAGTTCTCAGGAGGTGCCGTCCTGTGTTATAAGGCTCTCTGAGCCTGGCTGCATAGCGAGGGATCCACTAGCTCTGAAGAAGCTAGACATGTGTCTCATTTGGGAATGTTAAGTCAGGCCCTCCATTTGTCATCAGTGAAGTCGAGAAAGCCACTGAAGTTTTGCAGGGTTATCCCAAAATGGAAGGTTCATAGCTTCCAACAGCCACTGATTGGTTCTTACCTGTGGGACAAGGTCTCTAAATATAAGTCATAATAGGAAGTGGGCTTCTCTAAATTTAAGTTATAACAAGCGCTTAATCAGCATCTACAGTGGGTCCAGCCTTGTGCCCAGTGCTTTGGAGGATATAGAAAATTGAGAAGGTATGATCCCTGGATGCTTCAGTATAGTTGAGGAGACCAGATATCAGGATATACATAAATACTTATATACATAAAAACCTATATATATATACATGTGATTATTTTAAGTTGCTGATCTCTTAAGTTTAAATGCATTTTAACAATCCTTCATTTTTACTCCCCCAGTCCATTGTTCAATGTTTTTGACATCATATTTTACATATTTTTGTTTTGTGTATCCCTTAACTTCTCATTATGGATATAGATGATTTTACTACTTTTGTCTTTTAACCTTCCTCCTGTCTTTATGAGTGATTGATCTACTATCTTTACTGTATATTTGCCTTTAACAATAACATTTTTCCTTTCATAATTTTCAAATTTCTAGTTGTGGTTTTATTTTCCACTTAATGAAGTCCCTTTAACATTTCTTGTAAAGCCATTTTAGTAGTGCTGAACTCTTTTAGCTTTTGCTTGCTTAGAAGACTCTTGATCTCTGTTTCAAATCTGAATGATAGTCTTGCCAGGTAGAATATTCTTATTCCTGGTTGTAGATTTTTCCCTTTCATTACTTTCAATATATCATGTCACTCCTCTCTGGTCTGCAGAGTTTCTGCTGAAAAGTCAGCTAGCTGACAGTTTCATAGGAGTTCCCTTGTATGTCACTAGTTCCTTTTCTCTTTAAGTTTTGCTTTGGGTTGATCTTGTTTGAGAGTCTGTACTTTCTGGACCTGCATATCTGTTTCCTTTCCCATGTTAGGGAAGTTTTCAGCTATCATTTATTCAAATAAGTTCTCTGCCTTTTTCTCTCTCTCTTCTTTTTCTAGGACCTTTATAATGTGAATGTTAGTATGTTTGATGTTCCAGAGATCTCTTAAACTATCCTTGTTTTTTTTAAATAAATAAATAAATTTATTTATTTATTTTGGGCTGCATTGGGTCTTCATTGATGCACAGGGGCTTTCTCTAGTTGTGGCGAGTGGGGGCTACTCTTTGTTGTGGTGCGTGGGCTTCTCACTGCAGTGGTTTCTCTTGTCGCGGAGCACGGGCTGTAGGCATGCAGGCTCAGTAGTTGTGGCTCGTGGGCTCTAGAGCGCAGGCTCAGTAGCTGTGGCGCACGAGCTTTGTTGCTCCACAGCATGTGGGATCTTCCCGGACCAGGGCTCGAACCTGTGTCCCCTGCATTGGCAGGCAGATTCTTAACCACTGTGCCACCTGGAAAGTCCCAAACTATCCTTGTTTTAAAGAATTTTTTTTTCTTCTACTACTCTGTCTTCCAGCTCACTGATCCATTCCTCTGTATCATCTAATCTGTTGATTACTTCTAGTGTTTTTTTGTTTTGTTTTGTTTTAGGTGGAAAGGAAAGCTTGCTTTATTTTGGATGCAGGCAACCAAGGTGCAGGGAGGTGGGGGAGAGCGGACGCCTGTCCAAAGGCCGACTCCTCCCTCTGACAATCAGTTGGCTACAGCTTTTATAGACAGAGGGAGGGGGCTACATGCAAAAACAACACAGTCGGCTCTGACAGTCATCTTGAAACTAATCAGGAGGTGGTCTGATCAGGGTCATCTTGATTTAAGTACATTTAGGCTTCAGTTCCAGGGTCGGTTTGTTCCCATTTCCTTGAAGCCAGTTCTCGGAGTTGTGGCAGCTTATGTCATGGCTTCAGTCTGGTCGTCATGTAGTTAATACTTTCCACCTGGAAGGGGGTTTCAGTATCTATAAGACAGCTCACAGGATATGGCTCAGAATATTACCTATAGCCCTTGAGAAGGAACTAAAGTTCCTTGAGTATGCTTAATGACTAAATTATTATTATTTGTTCTTCCTTGACTGTTTTCCTTTGTTTCTGCATTTTCTCACTTCTCTCATTAAACTTATTCTTTGGCTGAAGTTTTTCCACAGACAAAAGGCAGGCTGAGGACATGGGGAGAAGGACCATAGTAGGGTCCTGCTCTGTTTCAACATTGTCAGATCATATTAAAAAATGTTGTCTATAGGGAACCCTTTTTAAAATATAAATATTTAAATAGATTACAAATAAAAATATATAAAACGTTAGCATGCACACACTACTCAAGAGAAAGCCAGTGACTATATTAATATCATAAAACTTGTAATTCAGAGCAAAGAATATTACAAGGGATAAAGAGAAGTATTACAAAAATTCACCAGAAAGACTTAATAATTCTATATTGATGTACCTAACAGTAAAACTTCAAAATATACCAAGGAAAGACTTACAGAATGAAAGGAGAAATAGACACGTCTATATTTATAGTTGGAGACTTCAGTATTCCTCTCTAAAAAAACTGATAAAACAGGAAGATGGAAAAATCAGAAAGGATACGGAACACCTGAATAATACTAAAGTCAACTTGACCTAATTGCCATTTTTAGAACATACCACCTAAAAGCAACAGAATGCACATTTTTTTTCAAGTACACGTAGAACATTCACCATGATAGAACATGTTTTGGGAAATAAAACCTCAACAAATTTAGAAGAATTTAAGTCATACAAAATACATTTTCTGATCATAATGGAATTAAACTAGAAATCAATAACAGAAGGATATCTGGAAAACTCCCAAATATGTGGAAGTTAAATGACACTCATCTAAATAAACCACATGTCTAAGAAGAAGTCACTAAGTAAACTAAAAGAAATTTTTTTGAAATTAAAGGTAATAAAAAAAACAATGACAGTTGTGGGATGTGACTAAAGTAGTGTCTGGGGGAAGTTTATAGCATTCGATTCTTATATTAAAAATAAGAAAAGTCCCAACTCAGTGATGTATACTTCCACCTCGTATCCTACATGAAAATAAAAGTCAGATGGAGTAGTAAATAACTTTATTCAGAAAGGCAAATCTTTTAAAACTATTATAAGGAAATTTGGGAGGGAGCTCAAGGGAAGATTGTAGGGGTACAGCGCAGTTTTTGATTTTCCATATTACCCTGCTAGTGTTGGAGAGTCTCCTGCAGAGGCAGGGGGTGGCTGTGGCTCACCGCGGGGACAAGGACACTGGCAGCAGAAGTTCTGGAAAGTACTCCTTGGCGTGAGCCCTCCCAGAGTCCGCCATTAGCCCCACCAGAGTCTCTAGTGTATTTATTTTAATTTCAGTTATTGTATTCTTCAGCTCTGTTTGGTTCTTCTTTATATTTTCTAACTCTTCATTAAACTTCTCACTGTGTTCATCCATTCGTCTCCCAAGTTCATTGAGCAACTTTATGATCATTACCTTGAACTAACTCTTTATTGGGTAGATGCTTATCTCCACTTCACTTAGTTCTTCTGAGGTTTTATCTTGTTCTTTTGTTTAGAACATAATCTTCTACCGCCTCATTTTGCCCAATTCTGTTTTTATTCCTATACATTAGTTAGATCAGTTTCATTTCCCAATCTTAGAGAATTAGACTGATGTAGGAGATATACTGTGGGGCCAGCAGCACGCTCCCTCTGGTCACCAGAGGGGTGTCACCTATGTGGGCAGCATGGGGCCTTCTGTTGTGGCATGCTGACTACTGTGGGTTGGTGGGTCTGGTTCCTGGCCTAGTTGGCGGCCATGCCCTGCTTTGTGCCGAGGCTGCCAGCCACTGGTAGCTGAGGCTGAGTCCTGGCATGGCTGGCTGTGCAGCCTGTGGGGTCCGGGGACTGGTTCTGACTGGTTGGTGGGCACGTAAGCCCTTTGCACTAATAGGCAAGAGGGAGAACTCCAAAATGGCACTTGCTAGCACCAGTGTTCTTGTGGTAGAACAGGCTCCCCCAAATTGCTGCTGCCACCATCTATGTTCCCAGAAGGAGTCCCATTTACCTCCTGCCTCTCTGGGAAGCTCTCCAAGATTAGCAAGTGGTTACTGCCTCTGGGCTTCCCTGGTGGCGCAGTGGTTGAGAGTCCGCCTGCCGATGCAGGGGACGTGGGTTCGTGCCCCGGTCCGGGAAGATCCCACATGCCACGGAGCGGCTGCGCCCATGCGCCATGGCTGCTGAGCCTGCGCATCCGGAGCCTGTGCTCCACAATGGGAGAGGCCACAGCAGTGAGAGGCCAGCGTACCACAAAAAAAAAAAAAAAAAAAAAATTACTGCTTCTGTGCTGGGTCTCAGTGTGTGAGATTTTGTGAGTGCCCTTTAATAGTGAAGTCTCTGTTTCCTACAGCCCCCTCTGGCTGTCTTGTACAAAAGTCTTGTTGGCCTTCAAAGTAGATGTTTTGGGGATTCGTCTTCCCAGTGTAGGACCCCTGGGCTGGGGAGCCCGATGTGGGGCTCTGACCTTGGATTCTCTTGGAGGAGAACCTCTGCATTTGTAATTATTCTCCTGTTTGTGGGTTGCCTACCCAGAGGTGTGGGTCTTGACTATACTGTATCTCTGCCCCTCATACCCATCTGTTGTAGTTCCTTCTTCATATCTTTAGTTGTGGAAAATCTTTTCTGCTAGTTCTCATTGATAGTTACTCTGTAAATGTAATTTTGGTGTGCCTATGGGAGAAGGTGAGCTTAGGTTCTTTTTACTCTGCCATCTTGGTCACATCCTCCTGCCTTTTTATCTTATTGTTTGAATTTCCTCTGTGATAGTACCACCTCAGATAATTATAACAATGATAAATTCAATAAAGATTGTTATTAATGCTACTATATGTTACTACTACTACAATCACCATCACTACTGGTACTTTTAATGTGTACTTACTACATACCAGGACTACACTATCCAGTAAGTCCTTTGAACACAAAAGACTTATAAAAATAGCTTAACATGTCTCTGCTTGGTGAAGGGCAGACCTCTCACAGGTTCTTCTCAGGCTCCTAACACAGTCCTCAGGCACAGGTGGGCCCTAACTCTGTTAGTACGCCCTCTGGGGGTGGGGTGGGGATTGGCTGGGAAGGGACTTGAAGGAATGAAATTTCTGAGGTAGTGTTAATGTTCTTTGTCTTGATGGGAGTTTACATTACACAAGTGAATGCCTTTATCAGCTTCATCTAATGATCTACTTAATATTTGTGCATTTTGTCAGCACCTAACCTTTACCTTAATAAGGAACCATAAACAAGTTCTGAAGTCTAATGGTATGCAAGCTGAAGTATAGTGATAGGAAGCTGAGTGATGTGTACCCATGTGTGCAACCTACTTTGAAATGCATTAGAAAAGAAGATGAATTGATGGATGGAAGAGAGATGGATAGATGGGATGGATATGTGATAAAGTGAATGTAGTTAATTTTTTTTTTTTTAAGTACCAAGGATCTTTATTCTCAGGGCTGATATTGAATCTGTGGTTGCAGGTAATATGTCACTATTTTGAGAATAAAATTTCTCGTTATCTTCATTCTTTGCAAGTCTCCAGCCACAAAGTTACACACTATTCTCATAACAAGATAAGTGAATCAGGCTAGAAGGGGATTAAGGAGGTACACTGATGATAAAAGCAAAGGGGAGCAAACACTTCTACAAGCATATTGTCCCAGTTACCTTGAAGGTTAAGTTTCAGATTAATTTGTAGCTAAATGTTAATTGAAGAAACCAAGTTGAGAACATCTGTGTGCTCACCATACAGTTCTTTCAACTTTGCTGTACATTTGAAAATTTTCATACTAAGAAGATGCAAGAGCCAATTCTAAAGCTGGGTTTCCAAGTGGGCATAGTGAGACACAGAATAGAAGTACAATAGAGCTGGCCATTCACAAGCCTGAAAGTTACTCTGCTGTACCCGAGTCTGAGGCCTCTGTGGGTCATTTGCCTTAGTGGTTCTGCTAACCAGGAATCAGTTATTGTCTAGGAGACTGAACATAAAACATGCCATCATTATGACTCCCTTCAGCATATTATCAAAACAGGTGAAGCAAAAAATGCCTGCAAATTCCACACACTAGCCACCTCTTTCACAGCAGTTTGAAATGGGAACTAAACCTGGCTTGATGGGACTGGTTGTGTGTTTCCCAAGCTGGGAGGTGGCTGTGGAGCTGGAGGGGCAAGTTGGCTTGCTCCATGAGCCAATAAAAGAGCAGGCAGGCCAAACTAGCCTGTGAAGAGGCGGACTGGTCATTTTCTTCCAGAGTGTATGTGCTGCATTTGGTATTTCCTTTGCAGGCACTAATGAGCTGGGCTTGCCTGGCGTACCCTGGGTCCCCAGTGGGGAGGGAGGCTCATTCGGCCAGATTCCCCTGCTGGCATCTGTCCATGAGCACGAGTCTCTTCACAGCATCTCTGCCCCTGCCTGTGTGTTTTTTTCCCCCCAGGTGATCGTGTTGCCATCGAGCCTGGTGCTCCCCGAGAAGCTGATGAATTCTGCAAGATTGGCCGATACAATCTGTCACCAACCATTTTCTTCTGTGCCACGCCCCCTGATGACGGGAACCTCTGCCGGTTCTACAAGCACAATGCTAACTTCTGCTACAAGTTAGTGCCCATGGCCCAGCTGTGCCACCTGGGACCTCTTCTCCAATGTTTGTTTGGTGCTCTTTCTTCTAGTTTCCTATAGTGATTTCTTCATTCTTTTTAGCTCATAATTCTAGACATGAGGCATCCCTTGGCAGGCCTGCCCTTCTTGGAGGCATTGAGGGAGGGTAGCCTGACTACGGCTAAGACTGACTCACAGTGCTTGCTTTTTAGTCTTTCACTCTAACTTTCCCTCACATAGAGCCATAATAGAAAACCATTGCTGAAATCACTCACTCCTCTCCAGCCATCTTGGAGATAATTTATTGTAGTTGTCCTCCATTATTGGTTTCCACTGCAGCGATGAGAAAGAGATCTTGTAACAGTAGAAACCTTGGCAACAACTAGGATTTACTGTGGTGTGGAGCCAGGGCAATTTGAGCTTTGGGACCCTGGATCCACTGCCTCCTAGTGAGTGACTTTGAGGAAATGACTTAACCTTCTTCTGCTTCAGTCTCTTTTTTTTTTTTTGCGGTATGCGGGCCTCTCAATGTTGTGGCCTCTCCCGTTGCAGAACACAGGCTCAGCGGCCATGGCTCACGGGCCCAGCCACTCCGCGGCATGTGGGATCTTCCCGGACTGGGGCATGAACCTGTGTCCCCTGCATCGGCAGGTGGACTCTCAACCACTGTGCCACCAGGGAAGCCCTGCTTCAGTCTCCTTTAATCTCTTGAATAAGGAAATGCACATAAAGTCACAATTATTGTTTGTTTTTTTATTTATTTTTGGTTGCGTTGGGTCTTTGTTGCTGTGCGTGGGCTTTCTCTAGTTGTGTTGAGCGGGAACCACTCTTCGTTGCAGTGCATGGGCTTCTCATTGTGGTGGCTTCTCCTGTTGTGGAGCACTGGCTCTAGGCGCATGGGCTTCAGTAGTTGTGGCACGCAGGCTCAGTAGTTGTGGCGCACGGGCTTAGTTGTTCTGCGGCATGTGGGATCTTCCCGGACCAGGGCTCGAACCCTTGTCCCTTGCATTGGCAGATGGATTCCTAACCACTGTGCCACCAGGGATGTCCCCACAATTATTGTTATTACGTGCCTGGCCTTGTGCTAATAAGTGCTTTGCATGCCTTATTTAACTTTCATAACTGTAATGGCGAGGTGGGCACCAGTATTGCAGTGTTGTGTGAGAGTCAGCAGAGGCAGGAGAAGGCTAACTGGCTAATTGGCTTGAACACAGAACAGAACCAGGAGTCAAGCTGGGGTGGCTGTGATTCTCAAGCTCCTGCCCTGTGCTCAGTACCCTACCTCAACTCTCAAAGTGATTTGGGGAAGTTGTGTCTGGCAGAAGCAGAGGGCTATACCTTCTGCATGGGCCCCAGCCCATGGAGCTCTGGGATGCTGCTTTCCTTCTGAACCGACCAGGCACATTTTCCTCCTACCCCAGCCTGGCCCCGGCAGTCACTCTTTTGGCTAGGATGGGGCTTGTCTTTTGAAGTCCAGGTGCCAGTCACAGGGGCGGTCTGACAGATCTGAGTTTTCTAGTGTCTACTGGAAGCCTTGAGAGGAGTTACAGGCCAGGGACCTCGTGATGAGTTTAAGTCAGCACTCTAGGAGAGAGCAGTTTACCTGCGCAGAGTCCACCTTTGAGCGAGTGGTTCTTGAATCTTCCCACTTTTTCTGGGTCCTTTCCAAGTCAAAGTGGCAAACAGGTGTTTCGTGGAAGGCAGAAGAGCATGGCGGTAAAGCTTGAGACTAACCACTGGTCTTTCCCATTTGCCAACTGTGTGACCTTGAGCAAGATACTTAAACTTTGTAACCTCAGTCTCCTGTGCAATGGAAATAATAGCATCGCCATGATGAAATGCATAGAATTAGTGATGGGATTCAGTGGGAAAAGCATATCGAGTACTCAGCACGAGGCCTGGCACTGAAGAGGAGCTCAGTAAACAGTGCCATGATGTGTCATAGCTATGGCCTTGTATCTGGTGGATGTTACAGGGATAGGCCTGAAAAGGAGGCTTGCACTGGGAATCGGGGTCGGGGGGTGGGGGTGCAAGTGGTTTGCAGGGAATGGTGTGGGAGGAAGTGTTCTGGTTGGCAATGGCAAGGGGAGGGCTGTGGAGGGCCTCTAGGGGACATGCAACCCCTACCTTTCCTCTTCTTCTGGGGCACTTTGTATCTGTGTCCTCAGCCCAGCCCTGGATCTACACCCTTCTCTCTGGTTTCTCTTTGTGCAGATTTGTACACTGCCACACCTTCTTTATTTTCCGACCCACATTATTTTCTTTCTGTCTTCCTGCTTCCCCCTTGGCTTCTTGATCATTCTTTTTTTTTTTTTTTTTTTTTTTTGGTAATGTCCCCTGCATCGGCAGGCGGACTCTCAACCACTGCGCCACCAGGGAAGCCCTTGATCATTCTTTAACCCTTTTTCCTATTTCCTGGATCCCATTGTGAAAACCACCAAGTTGCTTTGTCATTTTCTGGTGTTTATAAAATCATGAACAATTAGGGCCGGGAAGAAACTCATCCCCTTTCCCTCAACCTCCACTGAACAAGGTTGGGGAAGGAGGACCCAGTAACTCTCCCCAGGTCAGTGGCAAAAGGGCTGGACCCCAGGACTCTGGCAACGGCTGCATGTGTGATAAGGCAGCATCTGCCTAATCAGTGGAATAATCTCCCACGTAACAATCCTCTCTCATCACCATCCCCAATCCCATTTCTCCCTGGTATTCTTATTCCAAAGGGAAGTCAGAGCAGAAGATGAGAGGAGCACACAGTTCCTGACCACAGGCCACCCTCTGTTTAGCCCCAGCACCAGCTTTGGGGGAGGCCCAAATGTGAAGAGGCAGGACTGTTGGAGAGAGTGTGTGTGACTGAGGGTCCTTGAGAGAGTTTGGGAATCTTCATTATTTCACTTCAAACTCTTCCCCCTTATTTGGAATTGATGGGGTAGGTTTGCTGGGTAGAAGGGATGATGACAGTCAGAGCAAGAGAGTGGATTGGCATGTGGGAAATGATATGAGAGAAGCAGAGGGGAGGGGAGATAAAAGGGGTGGTGGGCACCAGTCAGGCCGAATGCAGGCCTTGTTATTTATTCTGTGGAGGATCAGGAACAGAAGGATCATGGGGATCAGCACATGGTTTGGCTGCCACTTTTTTCTCTTTTTGGAACTTGAGGGTTTTCACGTTCTTGCGTGTGGAGGTTGTGGATGTGCTGAATAAATACTGGGCAGTGGGGAGCTAGCAGAAGTTAGATATTAACTACGGAGCTGCTTGTACCGAGAGGCAGCCGATGCGGGACAGGCAGAGGATATGGAATCAGGAGATCTGGGTTTAAGTCTTGCTCTTCTGCTCACTAGCCTTGTAACCTTGGGCAGGTCTCTCAATGTCTTCAGCTTCAGTTCTGCTTCTGTAGAATAAAGTTTAAAACAAAGCCTGTCCGTGAATTCCCTGGTAGTCCAGTGGTTAGGACTCTGGGCTTTCACTGCCAAGGGCCTGGGTTCAATCCCTGGTCTGGGAGCGACGATTCTGCAAGCCTTATGGCCAAAAAAAAACACCACCACCAACAACAAAGCCTGCCCTTACTGCATGACAAGTTCATGGTGAGGATTAAATGAGACATGGAGGAGAAAGCTCTCTAAATCTGTAAAGCATTATGCAAATATTTGCTGTCTTCATCAGTGGGATGGTTAAGAGGGTCAAGGTGCCAGTGGACAGGGAAGTGAAAACCAAGAACCCAGTGGCAAAGGTAACACAGCACTTAATCTGCTTAACCAATCCAGGGACAGCCAGGCAGCTGCTGCTATCAGATGTGGTTCTTCTGAAGTGTGTAATATGGGAGACAATGTACAGAGTGAAGTCAGATTCTAATCACTGTTTCGCAAAGCTGCTGATAGTCTGGATTGTTTGCTTAAACGAAACCAGAAAGGTTATAAATTTGAGAAGCAGATGAAATGCTGGAATGGTGTTAAGTTAAACCCTTGTGAATGAACTTTTCATCTATGAATGACAGCCACACCACACTTTATCTTGGATAGCATTTTCAGAGGGGAGCAGTATGATATGGGCTCTGGAATCAGACATATCTGGCTTCCAGTTCAAACCCTTTAAGCCTCTCAGTACTCACTGGTTTTGAATTTTTGGAGCAAGTCATTTAATCCTCCAAGGCTTGGTTTCCTCATCTGTAAAATGGGAATAATAATATCTACCACAGAACTATTCTGAGGATTTACATGAGTGAATGTATGTAAATTGCTTAGCACATTGCCCAGCACATAAATTAAAGCTCAATAAATATTAGCTATTGTTATTGCTGTTAACCCGGAGGGACTAACTAAGTGTGTTGAATGACTCCTTAGACTTCCTGACAATGTCACCTTTGAGGAAGGGGCCCTGATTGAGCCACTGTCTGTGGGGATCCATGCCTGCCGGCGAGCTGGAGTCACCCTGGGGCACAAGGTCTTTGTGTGCGGAGCTGGTAAGAAACAGATGACACCCTGGTTGTGAGTTCATTAAAGGGGAATGTGGGGATCCCTCTGCCCATTTCATTCCCCCTCCAAGGGATGAAATTGGTCCTAGAATCTTTCCGGGTTAGGGAGGATCACAGTGTCCCATTCCTTCAATGACACGCACTTTGCTAGATAAATATCTGCAGGCATGGTAGTAACCAGTGTTATTTCCTAGGCAACATAACCCTTTTGTTCACTTAAAGAATGCAATTTGGGATTATTTTTCAACCCTTGACAGGAAACTAGGGAGATATTTTTGGTAGTAAAGGGAAAGGCAACTTTTGGAACTTTCAAATCATCCTAGAGAACTGGTCTCCTGGTCCTTCCAGAATGAGGCGGCCCATGCTTATGACCAGCAGAAGGAGTGGGGTCCAGCCCACTGTGAGTCAGCACTCTGCCCACATTGGCTTGCAGCTAGCTGCCTTCTTCCTCCCCTGCTTCCAGTTGCTTGAGCAAGCCTAGCAGCCTCAGACTGAATCATCTAGGCTTCTAACTGCTTCTGGTGACCCAAACAACATGCTTCACTCCTTGTGGGTGTGATCTTGTATTCCTCATACACTTTTATTTTTTTATGGAGGTATAACTGACATATAACATTATATTAGTTTCAGGTGTACAACATAATGATTTGATATTTGTATATATTGCAAAATGATCACCACAGTAAGTCTAGTTAACATGTCATCACACAGTTATAAATTTTTTTTTCTTATGATAAGAACTTTTAAGATCTATTCTCTTAGCAACTTTCATATATGCAATACAGTATTAACTATAATCACCATGCTGTACATTAGATAACCAGGACTTATTTATTTTATAACTGGAAGTTTGTACCTTTTGACCCTCTTCATCCATTTCACTGCTGCCACCACCACCTCTGGCAATCAATCTATTCTCCATATCTATGAGCTCAGCTTCATATCTATGGAATATTTTGTACACACACACACACACACAAACACACACACCACATTTTCTCTGCCTATTCATCCATTGGTGAACACTTAGGTGGCTTCCATGTCTGGGCTATTGTAAATAATGCTGCAGTGAATATGGGGGTGGAGATAACATTTTGAGTAAGTTTTTATTTTCTTTGGATAAAATTCCACTTCTGAGTAGAAGTAGAATTGCTGGATCATTTTTGAGGAAGCTCCACACTGTTTTCTGTAGTGTCTGTACCAATTTACATTCCCACCAACAGTGCATAGGGGTTTCCTTTTCTCTGCATCCTCACCAATAATTGTTACTTGTTGTCTTTTTGATAATAGCCATGCTAACAGGTGTACAGTGATATCTCTTTGTGGTATTGATTTACATTTCTCTGATTAGTGGTGTCAAGCATCCTTTCATGTTTATTTTGGCAATCTGTATGTATTCTTTGGAAAAATGTCTAGTCATATCCTCTGCTCATTTTTCAATCAGATTGCTTTTTGCTATTGAGTTGTGCAAGTTCTTATATATATTTTGGATATTAACCCATATCAAATATATGATTTGCAAATATTTTTCTCCTACTCAACGTGTTGCCTTTTTCATTTTGTTGATGTTTCCTTTGCTGTGCAGAAGCTTTTTAGTTTGATACAGTCCCACTTGTTTATTTTTGCTTTTATTGCCTTTGCTTTTGGTGTCAAATCCAAAAACTCAAGACTGATGTCAAGGAGCTTACTGCCTATGTTTTCTTCTAGGAGTTTTATGGTTTCAGGTCTTATATTCAAGTCATTAATCCATTTTGAGTTAATCCTCATACACTTTGTGACTGATTTTCTTTGGCAGGGCCAAATAAGTGACTACAGGGCTTCCTAAGCAGGGTGATGGGTGTAGAAGATTTGCCTCAATGAGCCAGCAGACTGTAGGATTCACATGACAGATTTTTTTTAAAAAACTCTGCATAAGTAATACTTTTTTGCCATAGAAAAAGAAGTTAAATCATACATACCACATACATACCACACCTGCACACATGTGCACACACACCCATCAGCCTGAGAGAACCACTGTTAACATTTTGGTGTAGAATATTTCAGTTTGGTTTTTGGTTTTGTTTGTTTAATTCATGAGATCATCCTGAATATGCTTCATTTTACCTACTCTTTTAAAAAATTAATATACTGTGAACATTTTTCTATGTCATTAGATAAAAGAGTTAGACACATAATTTTTAATAGCTGTTTAGTATCCTTCTGTAGTTTACTTAACTAATCACCCCTTTGTTGGTTATTTCAGGTATTTCTCAGTGTTTTGCTTTCTGGGCGAACTCACTAAATTATTCTCAAGGGGAGTGTCCGAAAAGCAAGTCCTCAAAGATATTCTGCATAGCCTTATTTGTGGTCTGGTTTTTGCGTTAAAACCATCTAGTGTGCCTATAAAGTGGGGAAGCAGGTGGTCTTTGGGCTGATTCTCAGGCACCTGGACATCCTGGAGCTGCCTGAGCAGCTGGGTCAACCTAGGACACCCTCCAAGGTGGTCCTCAGAGGGCACCTGAAAGGACACGTCTCACCTTGGGGAGGCATGTTGGGTTCTAAGAAGGTAGGGGGTCAAAGAGAGAACAGGAGCCCAGCACTGGGAGCAGATTCCAGGTAGAGGACAATCCCTCATGCACTCATTTACTCATGCATTCAACAAACAGTTGTTAAGGTCTCACTATATGTTAGGCACTGGGATAGATGCTAGAGGTACTCAAAAGATACAGTTCCTGTCCATGGCCTAGACAAGGGGGAGAGCTGGTGTTTGATATTTCACAAATGTCTCCTATTTCTTGCTTTATTTAGGGCCAATTGGACTGGTCAGTTTGCTCGTGGCCAAAGCAATGGGTGCATCTCAAGTGGTGGTGACTGGTAAGGTTTTCTTCTTTTTAAGACTCCTTGGGATGGAAGCAGCTAGGCCTACAGTTTTGGAGCAGGGACATGAGACTTGTTCCCTTCCTGGAGTAGTGGGTTTCTAACGAGGCTCCTGCTCTTTTCTTCTGGGTTCCAGGGTTGAAAAGCCCACCCAGGAGATGACCAAGTCAGGGCTGAGGAGGAGACTCTTTTGAAGCTCCTGGGAGAGGGTGGCTGCTTCAGAGAAGAGGACCTGGTGCTTTATGTGTGGACCTCAGATGCTTATACTGCCCACTTGGTCCTAAGAAGAGTTTCAGCCCTTGGGTTGTTTGACCAAGCTCAGAGGGGGTGTGTGCGTGTGTGTGTGTAATGTGGTGTTAGTGGGGTATGTGATGTGTTTATAAGAGGATGTTTATGTGTGAGGTATGTGGTATGAGACACTCGTGTGTGTGAGGAGAGGTTCTCTGACAGGACATGTGGGTATGTGTGTGTGGAGCAGCATGGTATGATGGAAGCGTGTGGGGCATAGAAGGGTGTGTGTGTGTGGAGAAGGTATCGGTGAGAGAGAATGTGTGTGTGTATAATGTATCTGAGAGTGTTTGTATGTATGAGGAGAGGTTATATGTGAGAGTGTGTGAGTGAGCATGTAGAGTTGTGTGGCGTATGGGGTGTTGGGGATATATGAGGGGAGTGGGGATGCAGAAGGGTGTCATTGCGTGTTTTGTGTGGGAAGGTGAGAGAGTATGTGTGTAGCTGTGTAGAGCTGTGTGGTATGTATGGGGGTGTATGGGGATGTAGAAGGATGTGGATGTTTGAGAAGTTATCTAAGAGATTATGTGTGAGGGTGTGTTTAGAGAGTGTGTGTGTTGGGCTCAGCGACACCATCGCTACACCAGAGCTTCCTTGCCACTGGAATCTGCACCTTCATTTTTTCTCCCTAATCCACCATCCAGTTTCTCAGTTTGAAAGAAACTTTTGTTCAACTTTAGATCTGTCAGCCTCTCGGTTGTCTAAAGCCAAGGAAGTTGGAGCTGATTTCCTCCTCCAGATCTCCAACGAGAGCCCGCAGGAAATTGCCAATAAAGTGGAAGGCCTGCTGGGGTGCAAGCCAGAAGTTACCATCGAGTGCACAGGGGTGGAGACCTCCATCCAGGCGGGCATATACGTGAGTGGAATAAGGGTAGCTAAGCTGGTAGGCAGCTTCAGGGAATCAGCGCAGGGTAGTGAACCAAGTAGGATTCCTAGGATCAAGCTTCTCCACTGATTTGCTATGTTGACCACCCCTCCCCCCACCAGGTAGTTCCTTGTTAACTGCTTTCTTATCTCTCTTGTGGAGGTAGTGACATTTCCCTAGCACCTTCATTGGGTTATTGTGAACTTCGAACTAGGTAACAGATATACATGGGCCTTGACAGATGTTAAGTGACCCATACCTTTAGGATGGGATTGCTGTTATGATCACATCTGTGGTCATGAAAATAGTGCTCTTGGTAAAAAAAAAAATCAACAGAAGGAACAAGGAAGCATGCCTTAGCTGAGTGTGGGAAATCCCTATCTTGCTTTATTGAGGAAAACTGTAGTCTTTGAGTCATTGATACAAACTAACAGTCGTTAATTCAGTTAGTCACAAAGGTGAGGTGATATTTCAGTGTCACAGTTGTCTACTACTGTCCTTTCCCAGAATTAGAAACAGATAAGCTGCCAATACCTGAGTTACCCCTCAGCAACCCACCAGTAACTTATGGGATGTTGAAGGGGGAGGGGCAGGGAGGAGTGAAACTGAGAAATCAAAGTATGAGGAAAAGAAGGAAGAAAAGAATAAGAACTAGATTCCAAGCTCTACCGTGGGCCATGTCCTCTGCTGTGTGCTTTATAAACATGATGCCTAATCTGTATAATAGCCCTGAAAATGAGTTCTCGTTTTCCACATTTTACAAGGAGAGCGGCCCAGTGACTCGCCTTGAGCGCACTGCTCCAGTGCCTGGGCTTTCCTTACTCCATCTGGCTCCTCTGGAGAGGAAGGGATAGAGGGGACAAGGAACCAGTGCTAGGGTGGGAGGGGCTGGGCTGGGGAGAGCATCGGTAGCTGCCACTGCTGGGCACTCCTGCCCTGTCTCCCAAACTGCTTTCCCACAGCAGCACATGCTTCTTCCTTCCTTCTGAGTCACAGCCAGTCACACACAAGGGCACTGTCCACCGTGCAAGACATTCTGGGAAAACCTGATCCCTCGAGCTGTGTGGCACGGCCCTCAAGCCTGGCACACCCAGGCAGAGCTGCCTTCCCCTCCTCCTACCAAGATGCATATGGCACCGGGGGCCAAGGAAGCAGCGGGAGAGGCAGGAGCAGGTGCCACTTTTGCCCTAACCTTGTTCTAGCTGGAATCAACCAGCTCTCTGCTCCACTGTCCGAGACAGTCAGTGGTCACCATGTGGGAAGGGGCAAAGAGAAACCAAAACCCAGAGGGCAATGGGTCTGTGTGTGATCAGTGGAGCTATGTTCAACCCATGGCAGGTCTTGGGTTCCTGCCTCATGCCTGGCTTTGTGCCAGACGCCTTGAGGGCTTGACCAGTAAGGTGTGTCTACTGTTTTCAAGATGTCGGCAGGTCAGTGACCCCCACTCAAGAGAGAGGCAGTAAAAGACATGGCTTCCTAGTACAAGTCCTTCCTTCCTCTTGTGCCCTGCCTGGAGAACATCTGAGAACAGGTTGATATCTCCAACTATTGATGGTGGGGGCCCAGTTGCCAGGCTACCTGAGGTGGGCGTGGAGGTAAATGTGACACAAGGGCCTTCACCAGCCTGAAGTCAGTGCCTGTCCTGAGTGGGG
The DNA here is from genome assembly GCF_003031525.2 of Neophocaena asiaeorientalis asiaeorientalis. Taxonomy (NCBI): domain Eukaryota; kingdom Metazoa; phylum Chordata; class Mammalia; order Artiodactyla; family Phocoenidae; genus Neophocaena; species Neophocaena asiaeorientalis. Next base: position 85,355 of record NW_020174925.1, read on the forward strand.
AGTGGAGCATCATGCATGACAGGTGCTGTAGAATGCTACAGGTCACTCTGCCAAGGGGCAGGTTAGGCAGAGGCACCTTATGGACATACCTGAGAGTCACCTTTCTGCCATGTGATGTCTAGATAATGTTCGTGAGGAGACATAGCAAATGCTTAGGGTAGAATTGATGTCATCTCCTTGGTGTGGAAGTCACAACAACAAAACAGTGGTCTGAGATTTCCTTTGCCTGTGGTCAATAAGCTACTGGCCTCCTGACAGCCTGGGATGACCAGTTTGGAAGAGGTTCCTCTTCCTCCTCACCAGGTGGAGAGGAAGTGCTGAATGGGCAACAGTTTTCCTGGAAAATTTCTTAGTGTATTCTGTGGCTCCCTCACGATTCTGAACACCTCCCCCAACACTTTTCCAATGAGGACAGCAATGTTTTTCAGTTGTGAGATACCCTCCCCCTTACTGACAGTGTTTATGTCACAGGTGATTTGTAAGTGACTGTGCTTCAATAAAAACAGAAAACATGCCAAACATTGAGCCCATCCTAGTGCCAGCCACTGTGACTGTCACTGCTAAGAGCCCTGCTGAGGGGGAGGCATCGTCCTATTCTCACACATGAGGAACCCATGGCTGAGAGAGCACCGTCTAGGGTCCCAGAGCTCAAAAGTACAAATGCTGGGAGTCACCTCCACACTACAGCCCTCTCTCCAGGGTGTATCCTTCCCCTCGGAGGTAGAAGCTGTGATGGTTGCTGTCTTACTGCTCCATTGCTCAGCACTTAGAATGGTCCCAGTAAGTGCTTTCTGCTGTTAACTGTAATGAAAACTTAGCATGAATGAATTGCCCATTTTTCTGTCCCTCACATCATCGAGCACAATGACCCCCCAAAATCTCTGGAGCAGGCCTAGCACTCATGTGAAGTTATGTAGAGATTGTTGGGGAAAATTTTGCTCTCTGCCCACTCAAAGAGGAAACTGATGAATCCATTATGACTGATACCATTGGGAGAATGTCTCTGGAACAAAAATTTCTACTTGCCAGCCTGCACATATAAGGCAGTTTTTAAACCACAGAAGTCCTATAGCCCTCCCCATTGGTATAGTGCTTGGTAGTTGTTTTTTTTTAACCAAGAAGGTGGTCCGTTAGAGGTTTGAAACTCTGTCTTGTGGGGAGCACTCTGGAGGAGGAAGTGGCTGACACCAACATCTGGTACTGAATTAGTAAAGCTTTTTTTTTTTTCTTAATTATTATTTATTTTATTTTATTTATTTTATTTTTGCTGTGTTGCGTCTTTGTTGTCTCATGCGCGCTTCTCTCTCGTTGCGGCAAGACGGGGCTACTTTTCGTTGCGGTGTGCGGGCTTCTCATTGCGGTGGCTTCTCTTGTTGTGGAGTACGGGCTCTAGGCACGTGGGCTTCAGTTGTTGTGGCACTTGGGCTCAGTAGTTGTGGCTCACAGGCTCTAGATCACAGGCTCAGTAGTTGTGGCGCACGGGCTTAGTTGCTCTGCGACATGTGGGATCTTCCCGGACCAGGGCTCGAACCCGTGTCCCCTGCATTGGCAGGCAGATTCTTAACCACTGTGCCACCAGAGATGCCCCCTGAATTAGTAAACATTTGAAAGATGCTCAGTGGCTGCTGAAGGGTCAGCGATGGTTGTAGGGGAGATTCTCATTGCTCTCTGGAGAACCTTTGCTGTTTCCTGGGATGTTGTGGACAGCAGAAGATGCTCCCACTGTGCCTCCACTGGTAAGTGTATTATTTCAGGATCTTTAAAGGAGACATTGTCTACTCTGCTGCTCTGTTGAGTTTGGTTAACATGCTGAAGAGTCCAGCAGTATAGAAAGAGTCATACTCTGAAATTTTTGGATACTTACCTGTTTGTATGGCAACAGTGCTACTGTGAGTGGGGTCTGCATTTTCTCATCTTCTTGGTTTTCTTGTTCTTACCTCTTCTTCAGGCCACTCAATCTGGTGGGACGCTGGTGCTTGTGGGGCTGGGCTCTGAGATGACCAGTGTGCCCCTAGTGCACGCAGCTACCAGGGAGGTGGACATCAAGGGTGTGTTTCGATACTGCAACACGTGAGTATGTTGTGGGTGAGCCAGGGTGGCGAGTGGCCAGCAAGTCCAGGGAAGGCCCTAGGTGGCCTCTGGGACCAAGAGTCTCTGCCTGTTTATTCATGAGGGGCACTCCCTGGCCACACTGACATCCGTGTGTTATGATAAGGATCCAAAGATAGAGCATTCACTTGTGGTTAAAGAATGGGAGGGCAGAGCTGACAAGGCTGTAGGGAAAGAGGGAGGGAGCGGGATTTTGAAACATGCTCTTCTTGGGTGTCTGCCACTCATTGTCTAGGCCCTCTCTTTTCCATTTCTTTAAGTGGCCAGATCTCCATTTTCCCCCTTTAAAGGGAAGAAGGAGAGAAACAGGACAACCGCAAGAACTCAAGTTCCTTGGTTCTCACTCCAGATCCCCAGGTCCCACCCTGGGAAGTGAGAGGGTCTTGATAAATCCCACCTCGTGTTCTGTGGGTCCATCCTCTCCCCTGCTGGGGCACTCTGTCCAGGACCACCTTCCCCACCAGTGGCCCTTTCTCCCATCTTTAGAGTCTGTAACCATTCCTTCAGCAGAGTGCTAGTTTTCCAATAAACTCTGCCAAGCCAAGCTGCTAAAGGGTATGATTGGATCACCCTGGGTTTCCCCACTGGAGGCTTATCTGCCTTTTCACAGTGGCTTCCATATGCCTTATGCCTTCATGCCAAAGGAATTCTAGGCTTCATGGCAGACATTGCAGACAGACAGGGCACATTTGGGAACAGACTCTGTACTCCTGAATTATAAGTCATAAGATCCTTTCCCCATTGTTGGCCTGTAGAAGTGACCTTGCAGAACCACAGAGCTACAAACAAATGTGGCCAAACTTACCTTGTGCTGGGTAGTTTTGGGGACCTCCCTCTTTCCTCCTGAAGGTTGAGTGTGATGCTTGTGATTTTTTCCAGGTGGCCGATGGCGATTTCAATGCTTGCATCCAAGTCTGTGAATGTAAAGCCCTTGGTAACCCATCGGTTTCCTCTGGAGAAAGCTCTGGAGGCCTTTGAAACATCCAAAAAGGGATTGGGGTTGAAAGTCATGATCAAGTGCGACCCCAAGGACCAGAATCCATGATATGAATTGGGCTCTGCCCTTGTCCCCACGCTCAGCATCTTGGGGGTTGAGTGGTTGGCTGGGCAGTGGTGGAAGTTTCTTTTGAGTAGTAAGAATAATTAAAATAATTCATTATAAAAAGAGAGGCTTACACAGAGGAGTTGGTGTGCCTTAAAAACACAAGTAGGGGGACTTCCCTGGTGGCGCACTAGTTAAGAATCTGCCTGCCAGTGCAGGGGACAGGGGTTCAAGCCCTGGTTCGGGAAGATCCCACATGCTGCGGAGCAACAAAGCCTGTGTGCCACAACTACTGAGCCTGCGCTCTAGAGCCCACGAGCCACAACTGTTGAGCCCACATGCCACAACTACTGAAGCCCACGCACCTAGTGCCTGTGCTCCACAACGAGAGAAGCCACTGCAATGAGAAGCCCGCACACCACAACGAAGAGTAGCCCCCACTCTCCGCAACTAGAGAAAGCCTGCACACAGCAGCGAAGACCCAACGCAGCCAAAAATAAATAAAAACAAAACAAAACAAAAAACCCACAAGTAGGGAGGGACTTCCCTGGCAGCGCAGTGGTTAAGAATCCGCCTGCCAGTGTAGGGGACATGGGTTCAATCCCTGGTCTGGGAAGATCCCACATGCTGCAGAGCAACTAAGCCCGTGCACCGCAACTACTGAGCCTGCACTCTAGAGCCCACAAACTACAACTACTGAGCTCATGTGCTGCAACTACTGAAGCCCATGCGTCTAGAGCCCGTGCTCCACAACAAGAGAAGCCACTGCAATGAGAAGCCCATGCACTGCAACAAAGAGTAGCCCCCACTCACCGCAACTAGAGAAAAGCCCGTGTGCAGCAACAGAGACCCAGTGCAGCCAAAATAAATAAATAAATAATTATTTTAAAAAAGAAACACACAGGTAGGGAGAATTTGGGAGAACTTGTAGCCAGAATGACCTGTTCGTGCTGATCAAAGTTCGGCAAGTAGAGCAGAGCTTGGCAGGTAGGTGCCAGGACTCCCCTTCTTCCTGGAGTGCCCGGAAGTTGTGTAAGGAGAGAAATCTGCCCATTGGGTTCCTGGTTCTACTGTGACTGTGGCCAGATGGGGGATGAGGGTTCAGTTATGAAGAGACCATTTGCAACTTTATCAAGACTTAACTGGCCCAGAACCTGATTTTCACAAAAATCTGCAGCTCAGGGTTGGGGATGAAAGGTTGTGAACAGTTTTACTTTAGGATACAGTGCTTCTAGACATAAGTGCTATTTGGTATGATGATAAAAGAATAAGGGACTCTAGGATAATTTAAAAACCAAGCAAATAAAACTGAAACCCCATGTGAGATACAGCTAGCTTACATCCCTCAAATGTAGAAGTAGACAAGGAACTTTTCAGCGCTGCTTGAAGAATTGCCTCTTCAACTCTTGAGAATTCTGTGTAACTTATTTTGCAAGGTGAAGAATTGCCTTCCCAATGCGCCACACCCCCACTCTTCTGCACATTCAGAGGCAGCCACTGCAGGCTCCTTTGTCACTAGGCAACCAGGAGGCGCCTACGTAAGGACAGCCACAGGAAGTCCTCATGGGAGACCTTAAATCACGCTTCTGACTAGCCCAGGAGGTTTTGGTCAGTATATCTGTCTTACCCACCCCACAGGGTTAGCATGCCCTCCTAGGCTCAAAGCTCACTGATGATTATTAGACAATCTGTTTAGTTCTGGCCATTATGAGCGAAAAACCTTTTCCCTTCTCAGAGCCAGTTAAGGGTCTTTGTACCTTTCTGTCCATTTGAATGATAGTTCCAACCTTATCTATTTTAATCATGGGGTTTTCCTGGGTGAGATTTGGATCCAAATCACATCATGCCATTTGTGACTTTGAGATTACTAGTCAAGAATGAGGATATAGTAGCTGTGACATGACTTGGGCTACAGTCTAATCCCTCACTTCTGCCGGGGGTGGAGGATGAGTTTGAAGAGGTTCTTGTTTTCTTGTGACCAGGGAAGGCTGTAACCAGTGCCTGGGATTCCTCAAACTGGTTTGGGTAACAAATTCTGCTTGTAGTACTCGACTGCTGCCACCATTTGTGGCCCTGTTTAGGGAGGAATCGACTTAGGTTACCCATTTCACAAAAGGAAGCATCTGGGATTTTTGAGAGTGATGCATTTTCTGCATCAAGTACAATTTTCATTGACTGTTGAAATTTTACTTTAATGATCTCTAATCCTCACAGCAAGCCAAATATAATTATTTTACAACTAAGGAAATAGAGAAATCAAGTAACTTGCTCAAGGTCACACACTGCTTTTCTTTTCTCATGTTATCTTTGGAGGAGGGTGGGATCCTGAGTCCACACACAACACAAATACACACTCAGGAGCCACACTGCTTCCTTCTCTGAGTCCTGTTTAGGTAGGGCCAAACTTGCCAGCTCCCTTTTGTTGAAACTCTTTCCAGCTCAGTGATGCCCAAAGTTCCTTGAATGTGGAATGAGAAAGACTCTTCCCTTTCTAGATTGGAAGTCTTCCAATAGAAATGCCCCTGAAGGAGGTGGACTCACTATGTTAAATTCACAAGTAGCCACTCTCCCTCTGATTGTGATTTGGTGGAGCGAGGAAGCCACTGAGCCTGAAAAAGAGGAGTTGCAGTGGGAACTCCTGGAAAGGTAGGGCTATCAAGGACAAAAAACATGTGACACATTTCACAATGGTGATTGGATCTTCTAAGTCAGTGTCTTGGAGCTTCCACTCCCTGGCCTGTTAAATGGGCTTCATGATACCTCCATGAGGGCAATTACAAAGAGTGAATGGGCTGATTGAAAACAGCAGTTCAGGGAACACTCCATTTCCAAATCCCTCCACGCTCTCAACCTACTGTGATGTTTCACAGCTTCCCAAGCACGGGCAGAGAGCATGGTTGGTGAGAGAGGGAGTGGTGTGGGTGAGCTGCCAGCAAGTCCTCCAGGTGGCGAGAGGGCCCAAGTCTGTGGCACTGAGCCGGCCCTGGGGCTCCCCCACCTCTGCATCCGTGTTGAAGTGTTCCCTCCACTGTTTGGAAGGGGCTGCAGGAAGCCCAGTAATTCAGTTCTCTCGCTACCTCCACTGAGTGTTCAGTGAGTGTTGATTCGGTGAATCAGTTCCAGAAACAAGAATATGAATTCGCCACGAGCTCTCCAAGCTTGGCCGGCTTTGCCGGCCTTTGTGTGCTCTGTCACTCATGTGTGGCAGCAGTCAGTACTGAGGACTCCACCCAGCCAGCACTCTCAGCTTGGGTGGAGAGCTGGGAATAAGAATCCTGCAGGCAGAGGGGAGGCTGCCCCACAGATGTCAAAGGAGAGAGGGGACACAGCTCCAGCCACTTCCTCTTGCCATCCACATTTGGCTACAGTGGATGTTGATATGAAGTCACTTCTGGATCCCCAGTCCCTGGTCCTCAGGCCATCCCAGTCTCATTTCTGTGTAGCACAGTCCTACCTCTTCCTTCCTGGTTCCTATTTTGCTCCCATTGGGAGAGCAAAGGAGGCCCATGGGAACTTGGTTGGGCCAGAGGTTAGGAGTGGGGGAGACAGATAGGATTTATTGGATATTTGCCTTTTCCCAGAACTGTCCTCTGCACATGATCTAAGTCTGAGTTTGGAGTACAGAAGCCAAAATAGAGGACCCACATCCCTGGGTAGTAGGCAGGTCTCCAACTTCGCTGTCTGCCTCCACACACTGAGGTCCTTGAGGGCTCAGGGAGGGCAGCAGTGAAGTGGTTTGGCCAGGAGCTCATCACCCAAGGGAAGTGCCTCGAAGGCAGCAGATGTACTCTGGTGCAGCCACTGCTGTAGTGAAGCAGCATATCAATACTCCGACAGCCTCTACTTCTCACTCCTGGCTTTCCTCTCTTAAAGCCTTGGCTGAGTCAGATACTGAGTTCCTTCCTTGGGCACCTGAAAGTGGTACAGGATGTGTGCAAGGTGTTCCTGCCAAGAGGTTTCTTAGTGGATCTCACCATCCGTGGGAGCTTCTTGGGGGTGATGGGTTGGAGAGAAGCCTCTGTCCTCTGGGCTCTTAGGTATGATCATCAGGGGGTTTGCACGCCCAGAGCTGGGCCTGGGGAAGTCTGGCCCCATCAGTGACTTCCCTGTGTGTGATCACCAGTTGGCCTTTCTGTGGTACATGTAGGACTGCAGGCAGAGGCACAGCCTGGCTGCGGGTGGGGGAGCCCAGCAGTTCATCCATAGTGAGGAGGGAGCTGTGGGAAGAAGGTGGGCCTGGGCCAAAGGTGGGCCTATTCTGGGTCTAGCACCACTGAGGCACAGTGGCGGAGTAGCTCCCTTGGGACCAGCTCCAGGCTTCAGGTGGGTGATGCTGAACTCCCGTGGGTCCTGCCCTGACCTCACAATTCTGTATGCACTGGGCTGCCAGCTACAGGCACCCTTGGGTTCTCCAGTGCAGGGCACCTCTCACACAGCCCTGTCTCAGCTCCTCCTCCCTGGCAGGAGCCCCAAGAGGCTCCTTGGGTCAGCTGTTTGCAGTGCCCTAGTCACTAGGAGATGACGGTGACTGAACTTTCCCTTATCACACAAGGTTGTACATTGATAAGAAAATAAAGTCAGATAAGTAAAAAAAAAAGAAAACCAGCCATATGTGTTCTCCAAGGATGCTAATAAGTTGGAGTACTTCCTTCTAACTCCCCACCCCATGCATTTCTATACAAATAAAACATGTATATATAATCAGAAATGGGAATATATTTTACTTACTTTTTTTTCCATTTTCACCCATAACAGATAAGGACTTTTTTAACCATCACAATTCTCATTAATGAAATTAACAATTTCTTCAAATCATCTAACACCCAATAAATCGAAGTGCAACTTTCCCTAGTTATTTAAAAAAAAAAAAAAAAAAAGCAGGCTCAGTAGTTGTGGTGCACGGGCTTAGTCGCTTTGCGGCACGTGGGACCTTCCTGGACGGGGGATTGAACCCGTGTCCCCTGCACTGGCAGGTGGATTCTTAACCACTGCACCACCAGGGAAGTCCAACCATTATTTTTACTGAGGTATAGTTAATCTGCAATTGTTGTGTTAGTTCCAGGTGTACAGCAAAGTGATTCAGTTTTATATAAATTCTTTTTCAGATTGTTTTCCATTATAGGTTATTACAAGATATTGAGGGACTTCCCTGGAGGTGCAGTGGTTAAGACTCTGTGCTTCCAATGCAGGGGGCCCGGGTTTGATCCCTGGTCAGGGAACTAGATCCCACATGCATGCCGCAACTAAGAGTCAGCATTCCACACTAAGGAGCCCATGAGCCACAACTAAGGAGCCTGCCTGCCGTAACAAAGACCCAGCATAACCAAATAAATAAATAAAATAAATATTTAAAAAACTATTTTTAAAGGTTTAAAATTTTTTATTTATTTTAATTTATTTTTGGCTGCTTTGGGTCTTCGTTGCTGCGTGTGGGCTTTCTCTAGTTGCAGCAAACGGGGGCTACTCTTCGTTGGGTGCGTGGGCTTCTCATTGCAGTGGCTTCTCTTGTTGCAGAGCACGGGGTCTAGGTGCACGGGTTTCAGTAGTTGTGGCACAAGGGCTCAGTAGTTGTGGCTTACAGGCTCTAGAGCACAGATTCAGTAGTTGTGGTGCACAGGCTTAGCTACTCCGTGGCTTGTGGGGTCTTCCCGGACCAGGGCTCGAACCCGTATCCCCTGCATTGGCAGGCAGATTCTTAACCACTGTGACACCAGGGAAGTCCCAAAAAAACTACTAAAAAAAAGAGATATTGAATATAGTTCCCTGTGCCATACAGTACGTCCCTGCTGTCCATCTACTCCATATACAGTGGTGTGTTTATGTCAGTCTCAAGCTCCCAATTTCTCTCTCCTCCCCACACCCTGCCATCCCCACTGGTAACCATAAGTTTGCTTTCCATGTCTTTGAGTCTATTTCTGTTTTGTAGATATGTCTTGTAAGTCTCTCTTAATCTCTTATAGTTCCCCCTCCATTTATGTTTAAATGCCATTGTTTTTTCTTTTTTTGGCCACACCATGTGGCTTGCAGGACCTAATTTCCCCTACCAGGGTCAAACCTGGGGCCCAAGCAATGAGAGGACCGAGTCCTAACCACTGGACCACTAGGGAATTCCCTAAATACCATCCATTATTATGTTGACAAAAGTGGGTCATTTGTCCTCCATACTGTTTTGCATTTGTTTTCATTTAATCAATTTTTTTCACTTAATAAATTATTAAATTCCTTCTATGTCAGTAATTATACACATCATCATTTTAATTTTTTTCTTTTTTTCTTTTTTTCTTCCAGTTTTATTGAGATATAATTGACATACAGCACCGTATAAGTTTAAGGTGTACAGCATAATGATTTGACTTACGTAGCTCATAAAATGGTTACCAGAATAAGTTTAGTGAACATCCATCATCGCATATAGATAAAAAAGGAATGGAAAAATTTTTTTTCTATTCCTTTTTACTTTTTTTTTTAACATCTTTATTGGAGTAGAAGAAATAATTTTGTCCTTGTGATGAGAACTCAAAATTTACTCTCTTAACAACTTTCATATATAATATACAGCAGTGTTAATTATATTTATCATGTTGTACCTTACATCCCAAGGTACTTATTTATCTTATAACTGGAAGTTTGTACCTTTTGACTGCCTTTATCTTATCCAACTCCCTCTCCCCCAAACACCTGCCTCTGGTAACCACAAATCTGATCTCTTTTTCTATGAGTTTGTTTTTGAAGTATAATTGATCTACAACACTATTTTAGTTCCCGTTACACGGCATAGTGTTTCGATATTTCTATACATTTCAAAATAATCACCATGATGTCTAGGTATGATCTATCACCATACAAAGATATTATGTAATTATTGACTATATTGATAGTTGCTGTACATTTCGTACCGTGACGCATTTATTTTTTCAACTGAAAGTGTATACCTCTTAATCTCCCTCAACTATTTCTCTTCATCCCCCACCACCCTCCATTCTGGCAGCCACATATTTGTTCTCTGTATCTGTGACTCTGTTTCCGTTTTGTTATGTTTGTTCATTTGTTTTGTTTTTTTAGATTCCACAGATAAGTGAAATCATACAGTATTTGTCTTTCTCTGTCTGACTTATTTCACTTAGCATAATACCCTCTAGTTCCATCCATTTTGTTGCAAATGGCAAGATTTCATTCTTTTTATGGCCAAGTAATATTCCATTGTATGTACATTCCACAACTTCTTTATCCATTTAACTATGGACAGGCACTTAGGTTGCTTCCATATCTTGGATATTGAAAACAATGCTGCATTGAACATAAGGGTGCATATATCTTTTCGAATTAGTTTTTGTTTGTTTGTTTTCTTGGAATAAGTACCCAGGAGTGGAATTGTTGGATTGCATGGTAGTTCTATTTTTAATTTTGGGGAGAATCTTCATACTGTTTTGCATAGTTGCTGTATCAATTTACATTCCCATCAACAGTTCACAGAGGTTCCCCTTTCTCCACATCCTCCCCAGCACTTGTTATTTGTTGCCTTTTTGTTAATACCCATTCTGACAAATATGAGGTAATATCTCATGGTGGATTTCATTTGCATTTCCCTGATGATTAGTGATATTGAGTATTTTTTCATATGTCTATTAGCCGTCTATATGTCTTCTTTGGGAAAAATGTCTATTCAGATCCTCTGCCCATTTTAAATCAGGTTGTTTCTTTTTTTGATCATGAATTGTATGTGTTCTTTATATATTTTGGATATTAGATCCTTATCAGATATATTGTTTGCAAATATCTTCTCCCATTCAGTAGGTGGCTTTTTCATTTTGTTGATGGTTTCCTTTGCTGTCCAAAAGCTTTTTAGTTTGATGCAGCCCCATTTGTTTATTTTTGCTTTTGCTTCCCTTGCCTGATGAGCTGTATCCATAAAAAGAATATTACTAAGATTGATGTCAAAGAGCATACTGCCTATATTTTCTTCTATAAGTTTTATGGTTTCATTTTTACATTTAAGTCTTTAATCCATTTTGAATTTATTTTTGTGAATAGTGTGAGAAAGTAGTCCAGTATGATTATTTTGCATGCAGCTGTCCAGTTTTGCCAGTACCATTTATTGAAGAGGCTTCCTTTTCCCCACTTTATATGCTTGTCTCCTTTGTCATAGATTAGTTGCCCATATAAGAGTAAGTTCATTTCTGGGCTCTTTATACTGTTCCATTGAACTATGTGTCCTTTTTTGTGCCACCATACTGTTTATTTATTTTTTATTTTTTTTTACTTGAGATATAATTGACATATATAGAAATTATATTATTTAATCAAAGGATATAAATACTTTTATGGCTTTTGGAATCTTGTGATAAATTCATTTTGTCAGTTAGTACTGGTGTCAAGGTAAGAATGTATATCAGACTCACAACATTATTTTTTTTGAGCATAAGGCATTATAATTCTTTAAAAATATCACTAATTAAACAGACCAATACTTAATTTCTGTTTCTTTAAATGTTAGTAGTGTTGAACTTTTTTACATTTTGTTTTCAATATAACTTTTTTTTATCACTAGGAAGTAAATCACTTTTTTTAAATTGTTTACAATGACAGATAATTTATTATTCAACAAAAACTGAGGCATAAGGACTCAAGTAAAGAAATTAACAGAAAATATTTCATAAGACACCATACTGTTTTGATGACTGTAGCTTTCTAGTATAATTTGAAATCAGGGAGTGTAATACCTCCAGATTTGTTCTTCTTTCTCAAGATTCTTTTGGCTATTCAGGGTCTCTCATGTTTCCATACAAACTTTAAATTTGTTCTAGTTCTGTGAAAAATGCCATTGGTATTTTGATAGGGATTGCATTGAATCTGTAGATTGCCTTGGGTAGTATGGTCATTTTCACAATATTACTTCTTCCAATCCATGAGCATGGTATATCTTTCCATCTGTGTTGTCTTCAATTTCTTTCATCATTGTCTTACAGTTTTCTGAGTACCAGTCTTTTATTTCCTTGGTTAGATTTATTCCTAGTTATTTTATTCTTTTTGATGCAATGATAAATGGGATTGTATTCTTTTTTTAAATAAATGTATTTATTTATTTAATTTTGGCTACGTTGGGTCTTCATTGCTGCATGAGGGCTTTCCCTAGTTGCGGCAAGCAGGGGCTACTCTTCGATGCAGTGCACGGGTTTATCATTGCAGTGGCTTCTCTTGTTGCGGAACACAGACTTTAGGCATTCAGGCTTCAGTAGTTGCGGCGCATGGGCTCAGCAGTTGTGACTCGTGGGCTATAGAGTGCAGGCTCATTAGTTGTGGTGCATGGGCTTAGCTGCTCTGTGGCATGTGGGATCCTCACGGACCAGGGATCGAACCCGTGTCCCCTGCATTGGCAGGCAGATTCTTAACCACTGCACCACCAGGGAAGTCCCTGTCTTCGTAATTTCTCTTTCTGATAGTTCATTGTTTTTTTGTGTTTTTTTTTTTTACATCTTTATTGGGGTATAATTGTTTTACAATGGTGTGTTTGTTTCTTCTTTATAACAAAGTGAATCAGTTATACATGTACATATGTTCCCATATCTCTTCCCTCTTGCGTCTCCCTCCCTCCCACCCTCCCTATCCCACCCCTCCAGGCGGTCACAAAGCACCAAGCTGATCTCCCTGTGCTATGCGGCTGCTTCCCACTAGCTATCTACCTTACGTTTGTTAGTGTATATATGTCCATGCCTCTCTCTCGCCCTGTCACAGCTCACCCTTCCCCCTCCCCATATCCTCAAGTCCGTTCTCCAGTAGGTCTGTTTCTTTATTCCTGTCTTACCCCTAGGTTCTTCATGACATTTTTTTTCTTAAATTCAATATATATGTGTTAGCATATGGTATTTGTCTTTCTCTTTCTGACTTACTTCACTCTGTATGACAGATTCTAGGTCTATCCACCTCATTACAAATAGCTCAATTTCGTTTCTTTTTATGGCTGAGTAATATTCCATTGTATATATGTGCCACATCTTCTTTATCCATTCATCTGATGATGGGCACTTAGGTTGTTTCCATCTCCGGGCTATTGTAAATAGAGCTGCAATGAACATTTTGGTACATGACTCTTTTTGAATTTTGATTTTCTCAGGGTATATGATAGTTCATTGTTAGCATATAGAAACACAACAGATTTATGTATATTAATTTTGTATCCTGCAACTTTATCAAATCTGTTGATGAGTTCTAGTAGTTTTTTGGTGGTGTCTTTAGGATTTTCTATGTATAGTATCATGTCATCTGCAAACAGTGACAGTTTTAATTCTTCCTTTCCAACTTGGATTCCTTTTATTTTTTTCTTGTCTGATTGCTGTGGCTAGGACTTCCAATACTATGTTGAATAAAAGTGGCAAAAGTGGGCATCCTTATCTTTTCCTAATTTATAGGAAAACTTTTCAGCTTTTCACAGTTGAGTATGATATTAGCTGCGGGCTTCTCATATATGGCCTTTATTATGTTGAGCTATGTTCCCTCTATACCTACTTTTTTGAGAGTTTTATTAAATGATATTGAATTTTTTTCAAATGCTTTTTCTGCTCTGTTGAGATGATTATATGATGTTTATTCTTCAGTATGTTAATGTGGTGTATCACATTGATTGATTTGTGGATGTTGAATCCTCCTTGCATCCCTGGAATAAATCTCACTTGGGCATGATGTATGATCCTTTTAATGTATTGTTGAATTTGTTTTCTAATATTTTGTTGAGGACTTTTGCATCTATGTTCATCAGTGATACTGGCCTATAATTTTCTTTTTTGTGATATCTTTGTCTGGTTTTGGTATCAGGGTGATACTGGCCTGAGTTCAGAAGCATTCCTTCCTCTGCAATTTTTTGGAATAGTTTGAGGATAGGTGTTAACTATTTTCTAAATGTTGGGAGAATTCACCCATGAAACCATCTGGTCCTGGACTTTTGTTTGTTGGGAGTTTTCTTTTCTTTTTTTTTTAAATTACTGATTCAATATCATTACTGGTAATTGGTCTGCTCATGTTTTCTATTTCTTCCTGATTCAGTCTTGGAAAATTGTACATTTCTAGGAATGTATCCATTTCTTCTAGGGAGTTCATTTTATTGGCATATAATTGTTTGAAGTAGTCTCTTGTGATCCTTTGTATATCCATGGTGTCAGCTGTAACTTCTCTTTCATTTCTGATTTATTTGAGCCCTCTTTCTTTCTTGATGAGTCTGGCCAAAAGTTTATCAATTTGGGTTATCTTTTCAAAGAATCAGCTCTTAGTTTTATTGGTCTTTTGTATTTTTAAAATTCTCTATTTCATTTATTTCTGCTCTGACCTTTATGATTTCCTTCCTTCTACTGACTATGGGTTTTATTTGTTCTGCTTTTTCTACTTCCTTTTGGTGTAATGTTTGGTTGTTTATTTGAAATTTTTCTTGTCTTCTTCCCTCTTAAAACTATTTTTGCTGAATCCCTTAGATTTTGGATTACTGTTTTTTCATTTTCATTTGTCTACAGGTAGTTTTTTTATTTCCTCTTTGATTTTTTCAGTTGGTTGTTTTTTTTCTCATTGGTTGTTTTGTTTAGCCTCTATGTGTCTATATTTCTGCTGTTGTTTTTTTAATTGAAGTATAGTTGATTTAAAATGTGTTTGTTTCAGGTGTACAGCTAAGTGATTCAATTATATATATATATATATATACAATGTTAATCCCAAACTCCTAGTTTATCCCTCCTCCCACCTTTCCCCAGAGGTTTTGTGGGGTTTTCTGTTGTTGTTTTTTGTTTGTTCATTTGTTTTGTTTTGTAGTCTCTTAGCATTTTGATTAGAAAAGATGATTGATAAGATTTCAGTCTTAAATTTACTGAGACTTGTTTTGTGGCCTAGCATGTGATCCCTCCTGGAGAATGTTCCATGTGCACTTGAAAAGGATGTGTGTTGTGCTGCTTTTGGATAGAATGTTCTATGTATATCTATTACATTCATCTGACCTAATGTGTTGTTTAAGGTTTCCTTGTTGATTTTCTGTCTGGATGATCTGTCCATTTATGTAAGTGGGGTGTTAATGTCCCCTCCTATGATGGTGTTACTATCAAATTCTCCCTTTATATCTTTTAATATTTGCTTTTATGCATTTAGGTACTCCTATGTTGGTTGCATACGTATTTACAATTGTTATATCTTCTTGATGGATTGATCCCTTTATCATTATGTAATATCCTTCTTTGTCTTTGATACAGTCTTTGTTTTAAAGTCTATTTCTTCTGATATAAGTATTGCTACCCTGGCTCTTTTCATTTCCATTTGCATGGAATACCTTTTTCCTTCCCCTCACTTTCAGTCTGTGTGTCTTTAGATCTGAACTAAGTCTTTTGTACGAAGCATATATATGTGTCATGCTTTTGTAGCCATTCATCCACTCTGTGCCTTTTGATTGGATCGTTTAGTCCATTTACATTTAAAGTAATTACTGATAGGTATGTACTTGTTGCCACTTTTGTTAATTGTTTCCTGGTTGTTTTTGTAATTCATTTTTGTTCCTTTCTTCTTCTTTTGCTCTCTTCCCTTTTGATTTGATGACTATCTTTAGTAGTATGTTTGGATTCCTTTCTCTTTTTCGTATGTGTATGTATTGTAGATTTTTGGTTTATGGTTACCAAGGGATTTATAATTAACAGTCTATATATCTCTATCTATCTATCTATCATCTATCTATCAGTCTATCTGTTTTATTTTTGTTTTTTTTTTTTGCAGTACGCAGGCCTCTAACTGTCGTGGCCTCTCCCATTGTGGAGCACAGGCTCCGGACGTGCAAGCTCAGCAGCCATGACTCACGAGCCCAGCTGCTCCGTGGCATGTGGGATCTTCCCAGACTGGGGCACGAACCCGTGTGCCCTGCATTGGCAGGTGGACTCTCAACCACTGTGCCACCAGGGAAGCCCTGATTATTTTTTTTAAGTTACTGATCTGTTAAGTTCAAGTTCACACACATTTTTAACAATCCTGCATTATTACTCTCCACCCCTCATGTTTACTGTTTTTGACATCATATTTTACATCTTTTTGTTTTGTGTATCCCTTAACTGCTTCTGTGGATATAGACGATTTTACTACTTTTGTCTTTTAACCATCCTACTAACTTTATAAGTGATTGATCTAATACGTTTACTCTAAATTTGCCTTTACTAATGAGCTTTTTCCTTTTGTAATTTTCATATTTCTAGTTGTGGCCTTTTCTTTTTCACTTAGGTAAGTCCCTTTAACTTTTCTTGTAAAGTTTGTTCCATGGTGCTGAACTCTTTTAGCTTTACTTTTGGTCTCTCCTTCAAATCTGAATGATAGCTTTGCTGTGTAGAGTATTCTTGCTTATAGGTTTTTCCCTTTCATTACTTTCAATATATGGTGCCACTCCCTTCTGGCCTACAGAGTTTCTGCTGAAAAGTCAGCTGATATCCTATGAGAGTTCCCTTGTATGTCACTAATTGTTTTTCCCTTGCTGCTTTTATGATTCTCTCTTTATATTTAATTGTTGCCATTTTAGTTATAATGTGTCTTGGTTTGGGCCTCTTTGCATTGATCCTACTTGGGACTCTGTGATTCCTGGACCTGGCTGTCTGTTTTCTTTTTTAGTTTAGGGGAATTTTTAGCTATTACATCTTCAAATATGTTCTCTGCCTCTCTCACTCTTTCTTGGACCCTTATAATGCGAATGTTAGTGTGCTTTATGTTGTCCCAGAGGTCTCTTAAAACTGTCCTTACTTTTTAAAATTCCTTTTTCTGTTCAGGTTGAGTGATTTCCACTACTTTGTCTTCCAGTTTGCTGATCTGTCCCTCTATATCATCTAATCTACTGTTGATTTCTTCTACTGTATTTTTAAATTTTCAGTTATTGTATTCTTCAGCTCTGGTTCTTCTTTATATTTTCTAACTCTTTGTTAAACTTTTCAGTGTGTTTATCCATTCTTCTCCTCAGTTCTTTGAGTATGTTTTAATTATGACCTTGAACTCTTTATCAGGTAGGTTGCTTATCTCCACTTCATTTAGTTCTTATCCTGGGGTTTTATCTTGTTCCTTCATTTGGAACACATTCCTCTGTTGCCTCATTTTGGCTAATTCACTGTTTTTATTTCTATGTATTTGGTAGGTTGGTTATGTGTCCCAATCTTGGAGAAGTGGCCTTTTGTAGGAGACATCCTTGGTGTCCCAGCAGTGCACTCCCCTCTGGTCACCAGAACTGTACTCTCTAGCTGTACTCTGTGGGTCCTTAGGCTGACTAATATGGGTGGTCTGATAGGTGTTGCTGGACTTTAGTCCAGTTGGCTACTATGCCCTGCCTTGTGCGGAGGCTGCCAACTGTTAGTGAATGGATCCAGGTCATGAATCAACTGGCTGTGGAGCCCCAGGGAGTCCCAGGGCTAGTGCTGGCCCACTGATTGGAGGAGCCATGTCCTGATGGGGTGGCTGGTTGCAGGGCCATGTATCCCAGATCTAGTGTCAACCTGCTGGTGGGCAGGGCCAATTCCTGACATGGCTAGCTGCAGGGTCTGGGATGTCCCAGTGCTGATATTGGCCCACTGGTGAGTGGGACTGGATACTGGAATGGCTGGCTGAGTAGCCCAAGGTGCTCAGAGCTGGTGTCAGCCTGCTGGTGGGTGGGGCCAGGGCCCAGGGAGCCTTGGGGCTGGTGCTGGCCTGTTGGTGGGGGGCTGTGTCCTGACACAGCAGGCTGTGGGGCTATGGTTGTCCTTGGGCTGGTGTCCGCCTGCTAGTGGGTGAGGTTTATCCTGAGGCTAGTGTGGGTCCACTGGTGGGCAGAGTTGGGTCCCACGGTCCCTGACTGCATGGCCCTGCAGGTCCCAGAGTTGGTGTTGGCTCACTGGTGGGTGGGGCCTGATCCCAATGGCTTCCTGCAGGGTCCCAGTGGTCCCAGGTCTAGTGCTAGTGCACTGGAGGGTGGGTCCAGGTTCTAGTCCCTCTGGTGTGTGGGGCTAGCACTAATAAGCTAGAGGGAGGATTCAAAAATGGCGCTTGCCAGCACCAGTGTCCTCATGGTAGAATGAGCTCCCCAAAATTGCTGCTGCCAATATGTTCCCAGTTGCCTCCTGCCTTTCTAGGAAGCTCTTTCCAAAATCAGCAGTTGGGTCTGACCCAGGCTTCTTTCAAATTACTGTTTTTGCCTTGGGTCTTGGAGCATGTGAGATTTTGTGTGCCCTTTCAGAGTGGAGTCTCTATTTCCTCCAGCTTTCCTGAAAGTAAGCCCTGCTGCCCTTCAAAGCCAAATGTTCTAGGAACTTGTCTTTTCCATGCAGAACCCCCAGGATGGGGAGCCTGATGTGGGGTTCCCCCTGCTTCTTGGGGAGAGCCTCTGCAATTGTAATTATCCTCCCATTTGTGGGTCATCCATTGGGAGGTATGGGACTTGACTATACTGCATCTCTGCTCCTCCTACCCATCTTGCTGTGATTCCTTCTTTATATCTTTAGTTGTAGATCTTTTCTGCTAGCCTTCAGGTCTTTCTCATTAATAGTTGCTCTGTAAATACTTGTAATTTTGGTGTGCCTGTGGGAGAAGGTAAGCTCAGGGTCTTCCTACTCCACCATCTTGGCCACTCCCATAACTACGTCACACATCATCGTTTTATATCACCATATACCACTGTATGGATGTACCATTATTTATAAAGCAAATCACAGTAGTTTGGATATTTGGGTAGTCTACAAGGTTTGGGGCTTAAGATAAAGTTGCAGTGACTATCCTTGTACATGCATTTTTGTACTTCTGACTTATTCTTTCATGAAGTTATGTTTTATAATGACAATAGCTGCGTTGAAGAGTATACACATTTTAAAGGTGACTTGGTTAGACAAGAAAACAAAATATTGAGACTATCTACGAAAATCTGAGATTGGGTGTGCCCCGGTCCATGTTCAATGTGGGAGGACGCTGGGGAGTGGGAGAGCTTTCAGAGATGGGACCATGAAGCCACTGGCTCTCTGGCTTCAGGCCAACCCTGGGAAAGCTGGAGGCTTCGGCCTCACCATATATAACTTGGACAGGTCACCATTTCTTCAGGCATTAGTCTTCTTATTAGTAAACACAGTGGTTGCTTCTAGTAGGACATGAGAACAAACAGCCCCTGTAAAGGGCTGGCATAGGATTCATGGGGAACTGTGGCTGGATTACTGTGGTGCAGTGGACCCCATAAAAAAACTTATACTGGAAGTCATTAGGAGGAAGTGAGGGTGGTGTATATAGAATGTTCCTTTTTTCCTCTGGCTTCTCTTATATATTCAAATCAATGTGGTATAGAATGAATTGGAATAGTTAATAAGATGCAAATCTGGGCTTCCCTGGTGGCGCAGTGGTTGAGAGTCCGCCTGCCGATGCAGGGGACACGGGTTCGTGCCCCGGTGTGGGAGGATCCCACATGCCGCGGAGCGGCTGGGCCCGTGAGCCATGGCCACTGAGCCTGCGCGTCCGGAGCCTGTTGCTCCGCAAATCTTGGATTCTCAGACCCTAGAGATGGACAGTTTATAATACTCTTAAGGAATTTCTGAGCGAGTGATTAAAATACAATCGTCATATTGCTATTTTAATCTCTTGTCACATATATATTTAATGCTCTGCTTATATAGCTTAACAATGTAGATTTTCAAGTGTGCTTGCATATTTTTTAACATCTTTATTGAAGAATAATTGCTTTACAATGGTGTGTTAGTTTCTCCTTTATAACAAAGTGAATCAGCTATACATATACAAATATCCCCATATCTCCTCTCTCTTGCGTCTCCCTCCCACCCTCCCTATCCCATCCCTCTAGGTGATCACAAAGCACCGAGTTGATCTCCCCGTGCTGTGCGGCTGCTCCCCACTCGTTATGTATTTTACATTTGGTAGTGTATATATGTCCATGCCACTCTCTCACTTCGTCCCAGCTTACCCTTCCCCCTCCCTGTGTCCTCAAGTCCATTCTCTACATCTGCGTCTTTATTCCTGTCCTGCCCCTAGGTTCTTCAGAACTTTTTTTTTTTTAGATTCCATATATATGTGTCAGCATATGGTATTTGTTTTTCTCTTTCTGACTTACTTCACTCTGTATGACAGACTCTAGGCCCATCAACCTCACTACAAATAACTCAGTTCTGCTTCTTTTTATGGCTGAGTAATATTCCATTGTATATATGTACCACATCTTCTTTATCCATTCATCTGTTGATGGACACTTAGGTTGCTTCCATGTCCCGGCTATTGTAAATAGTGCTGCAATGAACATTGTGGTACATGTATCTTTTTGAATTATGGTTTTCTCAGGGTATATGCCCAGTAGTGGGATTGTTGGGTCATATGGTAGTTTCATTTTTAGTTTTTTTAAGGAACATCCATACTGTTCTCCATAGTGGCTATATCAATTTACATTCCCACCAACAGTGCAAGAGGGTTCCCTTTTCTCCACACCCTCTCCAGCATTTATTGTTTGTAGATTTTATTTTATTTTTTTTTGCAGTATGGGGGCCTCTCCCCTCGCGGAGCACAGGCTCTGGACGTGCAGGCCCACGGGCCCAGCTGCTCTGCGGCACGTGGGATCCTCCCGGATTGGGGCACGAACCTGCGTCCCCTGCATCGACAGGCGGACTCTCAACCACTGTGCCACCAGGGAAGCCCTGTTTGTAGATTTTTTGATGATGGCCATTCTGACTGGTGTGAGGTGATACCTCACTGTAGTTTTGATTTGCATTTCTCTAATGATTAGTGATGTTGAGCATCCTTTCATGTGTTTGTTGGCAATCTGCATATCTTCTTTGGAGAAATGTCTATTTAGGTCTTCTGACCATTTTTAGATTGGGTTGTTTGTTTTCTTGATATTGAGCTACATGAGGTGCTTGTAAATTTTGGAGATTAATCCTTTGTCAGTTGCTTCATTTGGAAATATTTTCTCCCATTCTGAGGGTTGTCTTTTCACCTTGTTTATGGTTTCCTTTGCTGTGCAAAAGCTTTGAAGTTTCATTAGGTCCCATTTGTTTATTTTTGTTTTTATTTCCATTTCTCTAGGAGGTGGGTCAAAAAGCATCTTGCTGTGATTTATGTCATAGAGTGTTCTGCCCATGTTTTCCTCTAAGAGTTTTATAGTGTCTGGCCTTACATTTAGGTCTTTAATCCATTTTGAGTTTATTTTTGTGTATGGTGTTAGGGAGTGTTCTAATTTCATTCTTTTACATGTAGCTGTCCAGTTTTCCCAGCACCACTTATTGAAGAGGCTGTCTTTTCTCCACTGTATATTCTTGCCTCCTTTATCAAAGATAAGGTGACCATATGTGCGTGGGTTTATCTCTGGGCTTTCTATCCTGTTCCATTGATCTATATTTCTGTTTTTGTGCCAGTACCATACTGTCTTGATTACTGTAGCTTTGTAGTATAGTCTGAAGTCAGGGAGCCTGATTCCTCCAGCTCCATTTTTCTTTCTCAAGATTGCTTTGGCTATTCGGGGTCTTTTGTGTTTCCATGCAAATTGTGAAATATTTTGTTCTAGTTCTGTGAAAAATGCCAGTGGTAGTTTGATAGCGTTTGCTACTATTTTGTTGAGGACTTTTGCATCTGTGTTCATCGGTGATATTGTCCTATAGTTTTCTTTCTTTGTGACATCTTTGTCTGGTTTTGGTATCAGGGTGATGGTGGGCTCATAGAATGAGTTTGGGAGTGTTTCTCCCTCTGCTATATTTTGGAAGAGTTTGAGAAGGATAGGTGCTAGCTCTTCTCTAAATGTTTGATAGAATTAGCCTGTGAAGCCATCTGGTCCTGGGCTTTTGTTTGTTGGAAGATTTTTAATCACAGTCTCAATTTCTGTGCTTGTGATTGGTCTGTTTATATTTTCTATTTCTTCCTGGTTTAGTCTCGGAAGGTTGTGCTTTTCTAAGAATCTGTCCATTTCTTCCAGGTTGTCCATTTTATTGGCATAGAGTTGCTTGTAGTAATCTCTCATGATCCTTTGTATTTCTGCAGTGTCAGTTGTTACTTCTCCTTTTTCATTTCTAATTCTATTGATTTGAGTCTTCTCTCTTTTTTTCTTGATGAGTCTGGCTAATGGTTTATCAATTTTGTTTATCTTCTCAAAGAACCAGGTTTTAGTCTCATTGATCTTTGGTATTGTTTCCTTCATTTCATTTTCATTATTTCTAATCTGATATTTATGGTTTCTTTCCTTCTGCTAACTCTGGGATTTTTGTTTGTTTGTTTGTTCTTCTTTCTCTAATTGCTTTAGGTGTAAGGTTAGGTTGTTTATTTGAGATGTTTCTTGTTTCTTGAGGTAAGATTGTATTGCTATAAACTTCCCTCTTAGAACTGATTTTGCTGCATCCCATAGGCTTTGGGTTGTCCTGTTTTCATTGTCATCTGTTTCTAGGTATTTTTTTATTTCCTCTTTGATTTCTCCAGTGATCTCTTGGTTATTTAGTAGTGTATTGTTTAGCCTCCATGTGTTTGTATTTTTTACAGATTTTTTTCCTGTAATTGATATCTAGTCTCATAGCGTTGTGGTCAGAAAAGTTACTTGATATAATTTCAGTTTCCTTAAATTTACCAAGGCTTGATTTGTGACCCAAGATATGATCTATCCTGGACAATGTTCCATGAGCACTTGAGAAGAAAATGTATTCTGTTATTTTTGGATGGAATGTCCTAGAAATATTAATTAAGTCCATCTTGTTTCATGCATCATTTAAAGCTTGTGTTTCCTTATTTATTTTCATTTTGGATGATCTGTCCATTGGTGAAAGTGGGGTGTTAAAGTCCCATACTTTTATTATGCTGCTGTTGATTTCCCCTTTTATGGCTGTTAGCATTTATTTGCCTTATATATTGAGGTGCTCCTATGTTGGATAAATAAATATTTACAATTGTCATATCTTCTTCTTGGATTGATCCCTTGATCATTAGGTACTGTCCTTCTTTGTCTCTTGTAATAGTCTTTATTTAAAGTCTATTGTGTCTGGTATGACAATTGCTAGTCCAGCTTTCTTTTCATTTCCATTTGCATGGAATATCTTTTCCCATCCCCTCACTTTCAGTGTGTTTGTGTCCCTAGGACTGAATGGGTCTCTTGTAGACAGCATATATACGGGTCTTGTTTTTGTATCCATTCAGCCAGTCTATTTCTTTTTGTTAGAGCATTTACATTTAAGGTAGTTATTGATATGTATGTTCCTATTCCCATTTTCTTAATTGTTTTGGGTTTGTTATTGTAGGTCTTTTCCTTCTCTTGTGTTTCCTGCCTAGAGAAGTTCCTGTGGCATTTGTTGTAAAGCTGGTTTGGTGGTGCTGAATTCTCTTAGCTTTTGCTTGTCTGTAAAGGTTTTAATTTCTCTGTCAATTCTGAATGAGATCCTTGCTGGGTAGAGTAATCTTGGTTGTAGGTTTTTCCCTTTCATCACCTTAAATATGTCCTGCCACTCCCTTCTGGCTTGCAGAGTTTCTGCTGAAAGATCAGCTGATAACCTTATGGGGATTCCCTTGTATGTTATTTGTTGTTTTTCCCTTGCTGCTTTTAATATGTTTTCTTTGTATTTAATTTTTGACAGTTTGATTATTATGTGTCTTGGCATGTTTCTCCTTGGGTTTATCCTGTATGGGACTCTCTGCGCTTCCTGGACTTGACTGACTATTTCCTTTCCCATATTAGGGAAGTTTTCAACTATAATCTCTTCAAATATTTTCTCAGTCCCTTTCTTTTTCTCTTCTTCTGGGACCCCTATAATTCAAATATTGGTCTGTTTAATGTTGTCCCAGAGGTCTCTGAGACTGTACTCAGTTCTTTTCATTCTTTTTTCTTTATTCTGCTCTGTGGTAGTTATTGGCACTATTTTATCTTCCAGGTCACTTATCCATTCTTCTGCCTCAGTTATTCTCTATTGAGTCCTTCTAGAGAATTTTTAATTTCATTTATTGTGTTTTTCATCATTGTTTGTTTGCTCTTTAGTTCTTCTAGGTCCTTATTAAATGTTTCTTGTATTTCTCCATTCTATTTCCAAGATTTTGGACCATCTATACTATCATTACTCTGAATTCTTTTTCAGGTAGCCGGCCGAGTTCCTCTTCATTTGTTTGGCCTGGTGGGTTTTTACCCTTGCTGCTTCATCTGCTGTGTGTTTCTCTGTCTTCTCATTTTGCTTAACTTACTGTGTTTGGGGTCTCCTTTTCGCAGGCTGCAGGTTCGTAGTTTGGGTTGTTTTTGGTGTCTGCCCCCAGTGGCTAAGGTTGGTTCAGTGGGTTGTGTAGGCTTCCTGGTGGAGGGAACTGGTGCCTGTGTTCTGTTGGATGAGGCTGGATCTTGTCCTCCTTGTGGGCAGGACCGTGTCTTGTGGTGTGTTTTGGGGTGTCTGTGACCTTATGATTTTAGGCAGCCTTTCTGCTAATGGGTGGGGTTGTGTTCCTGTCTTGCTAGTTGTTTGGCATAGGGTGTCTAGCGCTGTAGCTTGCTGGTCGTTGAGTAGAGCTGGGTCTTAGTGTTGAGATGGAGATATCTGGGAGAGCTTTTACCATTTGATATTACGTGGAGCTGGGAGGTCTCTGGTGTACAAGTGTCCTGAACTCAGCTCTCCCACCTCAGAGGCACAGGCCTGACACCTGGTCAGAGCACCAAGACCCTGTCAGCTACACGGCTAGGTATGTGGAGAGTTTCTTGCCTTTTGGGAAGTCTGAGGTCTTCTGCCAGCATTCAGTAAGTGTTCTGTAGGAGTTGTTCCACATGTAGATGTATTTCTGATCTATTTGTGGGGAGGAAGGTGATCTCCACGTCTTACTCCTCCACCATCTTGAAGGTCTCTCGTGCTTGCATATTTGTGCCATGTGCTTTAAGGAACACGAAAGTTAATCATCTCCCTTGTTACCCATTATATGGGATGAGATAGGACTACCAACATTGATAGTCCTCATCAAGGACTGATGATTCTAAGGGACTTCTGGATAAACTGTTATCAGTAAGCAGAATGAAGCACAACATATGACCTTAGAGGGAGTGAATGAGGAAAAAGCTCAGAGGAAAAGGAACTAGTAATCTAGGGCAGGGTGAAGAAAGTGACTCAGCTGTGACCTTTGTAGACTGGGGCTGCTTGTTCTGGGGAAAAAGAGCTGAGCTTTCAGTACAGCACAGGGACAGACAGGCTCTAGTCAGAGCTCTCCTGAGCACCCTGGACTTGGCTTCCCCTGCTACCACATACAAAATTCCCACATCTTGCTGTACACCCAAAAAAACTAGAACCTGAGGAACACCATTGCTCTGTTTACTGGTCCCTAAACCCATACTGCCTTTCCCAGAATAGGGTTCCAAAGGGAGTGAATCTTCCAGGGGTAAGACAGACATTGCTGAGGTGGTTGGCTGAGGAAGAGTATTCTGTCTATCCAATATGCATCTTGTCATTGGCCTGACTAGAGGAAAAGCTCTCCTGCATTTGGAAGAGGCAATTAAGGAAGAGGCCAGTGGGGTGTTTGGACATCTTGGGCTCCCTATAGTAAGAAAGAGGTAGGTACACGTTAGGCTACTCCATTTTCTTATGACTTTGAGCAACTCAAATTCTTCAAGCGTCAGGTTCCTCATTCTTTAAGTGGGAAAGATAATACCTACCTCAGTGTTGTCACAGGGGCAGAATAAAGAGATTTTTAAGTCCTTAGCATGGTGAATAACACCGTGATTATGCTCAGTAAGTGCTTGTACCCCTGCCCCTTCCTCACCAAACCTCTCTTCAGCTGGTAAGTGAGCAGAGTGGATGATCCCCAAAACTTTTCTAGCTCTGAGCCTCGAGTCTGCAAAGGTGCTTCAAAGAAGTTCTCAGGGTGACAGGAAAGGCTCAGCCTGTCCATGACTCAGTAGCCTCTGCTTTTCCATAAACCTGTCAGGGCAAGGGAGATAGCACCAGAGGTAGACGTGGAGGCCAGGCAGGTAGGAGAAGTGGGGACCAGGTAACTGCTCTCAGGAGCTCCCTGTTATCTGCCTGCACTGCTCTGCCCCTGTGACCACCCAGAGGAGCCCCTGTACCCAGAAGCCCTAAGTAAGTGATTGGACCCTGCTGGACAGGGCCTCCCTGAGGCCATGGCTGTGCCTCACACCTACATTATGGAGGTATCCCTCAGTGGCTGGTGCAGTGCCTGGCATACACAGAGGGAGCTCTGGAAATGTCTGTAGCCTGATAAGCAGCCTGATCTTACTCTCAGCTCTGAGCCATTGCCTTCTTGCCAATCAGCCTGAGCTAACCCCAGAGCAGCTGGGAGTGCTCAGCATGATTCACTGTGGAAACCCGTCAGAGACAGCCTGGGGTCCAAATAAGATGGGGCAACCAAGCTGGATCTCACTGGGGGACAAGGAGTGAGACCAGCTGCCCCTTTCAGACCTCTTTGGCTTTAAGGGGGCTTGTGGGGGACCCTGTGGTATGATAAGAACAGCTCTGGGCCACAGGCAGAATCCTAGGTTCTGGGCCCAGCCCCCCACTAATTTTAGTAGACCCATTTAATTTGTGTGTGTTCTTGGGCATCTGTGATGGGGACAGTAAAACCTCTCTCAGTAATGTCATCTGTACAGTAGGATACTAAGCTGCTGTGAAAAAGAATGAAGGAATAATCATAACAGCTAACCTCTGAGTGCTAACTATGGACCAGGCCCTTTTCTGAGAATGCCAGATAACTCATTTCACCCTCACAACAACCCCATGGGATTAGTATTTCCCCCATTTTAAAGCTGAGAAAAATGAGGTACAGAGATTAAATAATTGCTCCAGATGCCCCCCCATACATACATATGTTTGAGTATGTGTGGGAAAATTGTCTAGTAGGATAGACACCAAACTGTTAATAGTAGTTAACTCTGGAGGAGAGGATTTGGGGGTTTTGTGGTGTTTGAGTGTAGGGGAACCCGAGGACTTTCATTTTTTTACTGTATAAATTCCTCTATTGATCGAAAAAAGTTTTTACCATTATCATTTAAGAAATTTAAGAAAATGAATAAGGATGTCAAAACTCACTGTAGCTTTCAGACTCAAATGCAGAAGTGCATAAGCAGTGGCACAGGCTCCCAAGGTAGAGGACACTCTCCATTCCCAGAAATCCTTTGGCTGCAGCCAGTTCCCAGGAGCAGGGAGAGGAAAGGAGCCACCCAAGCTCAATTACAACCTCAACCCTCACCCCTAGAAGACCCCCGGCAGCCTGGGCAGGGTGATCTGTTACATCATGGGCCCAATGATCACTTGTGAAGTCTCAGGACTATGGGGTGGAACCACTGGCTCTGAGAAGTGAGCTGTTTGCATCCTTGAGCTATCTCTTGGTCTTCTTAAGTAAATCATGTGCTTTATCTGATGACTAGGGGAGTAACCTCTCACAGCTGGGCAGTCATTGGCAGTCCTCCCTTTAGTTCTGCATGCCTGCATCTTTTGGTCTTAGCCGTGTTTTGTGGACTCCATGACACTGAGTTCTGTTTTTGAATCGAGTCAAGGCCCTTTCCATTTTCAGAAGAATTCAGCTAGTACTCATTTATGCCTCTGATTATGGTGTCTGTATTTCATTATCCCTTGGATCTGCCTTGGTTACATAATTCTTTTGCTTCCATTCTCCCATATTTGATTTCTGTAGAGGACTTTGTGTTTTCTGGATCCTTTTAAGTTAGGTCAGAGGAGAACATTACCTCATCTTTCTAGCTTTTAAAACTGGTTTTTACCTTAAAAACCTTTAACAGAATGCTTTTGATCATTCCTGCTATTAATTTCTATGAACAATTAAGTTATATTTTAATCTTGCTTTAGAGAATTGTGGATTTAAGTGTTTCCTCCCCAGTCTTACTCAGCCCTTGGTATTATATAGCTGTCGAAAAAACCCTGTCAAACCTCCCTATTTACTCCCCTAGTGGTTCTCACGATATCGTATCTGATACACCATTTAATGAGACCTCATGCTGTTAAACAGGACCTCAGTTAAGTCTTTCAGATCATATTCCATTTGGTTGTGTAGTTTACTGAACTACTCCCTTCCCATTGGACATCCAGATTATGACTTCCTCATAGGGTTGCTGAGAGAATTAAGTGAGAAAGCATATTAGGGAACTAGTCCTGGGCCTGACTCAGAGGGGAACTCCATTTCTTTGTTTGCTGACCCCCTCCTTCAGCCATTCCAGGTAATGGCATTCCTGTCCCCCAGAAAACAGCTGTAACTGCCTCCCCTCCTCATCTGGGGGCCATTGCATCACATCCCCAAAAGTCTGTGCCTTCCAAGAGTGTCAGCCTCTCCTAAACCCATACCAGGTAAGGCTCTGGTTTCTTATAAAGTGATGTCATAAGGTGACAATCCTTCATTGGGGTCACTGACACTGACGAGGTAGCCATATCACACTGGATGTCAGTAGATCCGAAGGTAATAGGAATTCAGAGATGTTCTTTCCTTATGAAGATGCCATCTTTAGGAAGGTCTGATTGTGAAAGGGGAATATAGCTCAAGTCTGGACCAGTGGAATGTGGACTCCAGCCCAGAGATGAGTTTGTACAATTGACCTTTATCCTTAAAGGTTTAGCTCCCTCCTCCAGAGACCTTGCCTGAACTCCCTCACGGCTCTCCCACTCATCTTGGCATTTAATCAATTACTTATTGTGTAATGTAACTTATGCACCAAAAAGGCCGTGAGAATCTGCTCTGTGCCCGGCACTCTGCTAGGCAGTGGAGAAACAACAGTGAAACAGCAAGGGCCCAGGCCCTACCCTCTAGAAGCTTACAGCATAACAGGAAAGATGGACCTTGAACAAGCACTGTGCTTGCAAGTGTGATGAATTACTGCACTTTTTCCCCAGAGCTGGGCTAATTTTCCACTCCCAGAGGGCTGGGATATATTGGGTTGGCCAAAAAGTGCCTCCGGTTTTTAAGTAAACATAAAAGAAACATTTTTCATTTTCACCAAGTACTTTATTGAACAACGTATTCACCCTTTTGTTCCACTACCTTCTGCCATTTTTCAGGCAACTTCATAATTCCGTCTTCCCAAGATTTTTTATCTTTTTGAGCAAAGAACTGTTCCAGGTGCCTTTTATAGTCTTCCAGGGAATTGAAATTTTTTCCATTAAGAGAATTTTATAAAGACTGAAACAAATGGAAATCCAGAGGTGCAATGTCTTGTGAATATAGAGGATGAATCAGAACTTCCCAGCCAAGCTGTAACAATTTTTGCCTGGTGATCAAAGAAACATGTGATCTTGCCGTTATCCTAATGGAATTGGATAATTGCAATTAATTAATTAATTGATAGTTGCAATTAATTGTTTGGTTTTCTGGAAGGAGCTCATAATAGAGGATTCCCTTCCAGTCCCACCATGTATATAATGTCACCGTCTTTGGATAAAGACTGGCCTTTGGTGTGGTTGGTGGTGGTTCATTTTGCTTGCCCCACAATCTCTTCCATTCCACATTATTGTACAGTATCCACTTTTCATCACCTGTCACAATTTGTTTTAAAAACGGAACATTTTCATTACATTTCAGTAGAGAATTGTGTGTGGAAATACAGTCAAGAAGGTTTTTTTCGCTTAACTTATGTGGAACCCAAACATCATTAACATAACCAGGCTGGTGCAAATGATCTTCAGTGCTTGCTTTGGATATTTTGAGTATGTTGGTTATCTCCGGTGTGGTATAACATTGATTGTTCTTAATTAATGTCTCCATTTTGTCGCTATCAACTTCAGCTGGTCTACCTGACCATGGAGCATTGTCCAGCGAGAAATCTCCAGCATGGAACTTCACAAACCACTTTTGACACATTCAATCCATCACAGCACCTTCTCCATACACTACACAAATCTTTTTTTGCGTTTTTACCTTTCTTGAAATAATAAAGCATAATATGCTGAAAAATGTTGCTTTTTTTCCTTCCATCTTCAATATTAAAATGGCTACACAAAAATTCACCAATTTTGATGTATTTTTTTTAAATGCACGCTGACATGACAGCTGTCACATACAATCTAACAAAATTGTTTCAAATGAAGTTAAAGACAACTAAGTGCTACTAGAGCCATCTTATGGAAAAAACGGAATGAGCCTTTTGGCCAACCCAACATCTTGCATTCCTTTTGGGTCCTGTGGGCTCTAACGTGATCTGTCACAGCAGTTGCTCAATAAATACTATTTGAATAATTAACAATGAGAAACAGATTATGAAAATGTTTGTTTCTTTTCTTAATTTAGGTATAATTGACATATAACATTTATATTAGTTTCAGGTGTGCAAAGTAATGATCCAGTATCGTGAGATCACCACAGTTAAGTCTAATTAATATCTGTCACCTTATATAGTTAAACAATTTTTTTCTTGTAATGAGAACTTTAAAAATCTACTCTCTTAGCAACTTTCAAATATGCAATACAGTATTATTAACTAGAGTCGCCATGCTATAGTTTGCTTCTTGATTGCCTTCTCTTTCTATACCATTAGAGGCACCAGGATGGAAAGAGCAGAGATTCTGAGATTTCATGGGACCTGGCTTCAAATCCTGATTTTACTTGTTACTTCTTGGATGTTTATGGGCAATTTGCTCTCTGAGCCTCAGGTGCCTTCTCTGTAAAATGAAAGCAACAATACCTTCTCCAAAGAGTTATTGTGAAGATTAAATGAGGCAATTTATGTAAATGTGGTATAGGATCTAAAACACATACAAATTTTTAAATGTTAGTTTCCTTCCCCTAGCCAATTGAACCTTGGATGGGAGGCCAAAGAAGCTGTTTTCCTAATATAGGACTTCCATTCATTTAGGATAATGAGTGCAGAGGGGAACAGTAAAATTTTAGGTCTGGATGGGGTCTTAGCCTAATCCCTTTATTTTCTGGTGAGGAAATTGAGGCCCAGAGAACTCAGGTGATTTCCCTAGGGTCGCACAATGATTTTAGTAGTAGGGCTGGAAACAGAACCGAGGTCCCGACCCAGCATCCAGTGCATTTTGGGCAGTTTCTCCTAGAACTTTATTGCCAGTCTCTCACTCTCAGAAAAGGGAATGCCTTCATGTTACAGTTCATCTGAAGTCTCCTTCCAGGGAGGAAGATAATTCCTGAGAAGTCAGCTGGAGAAGTTCCCAGACCCTTTACAACTTCCTGGAGACTGGGTGGGAAGGTGGTCAGCTCTCCTTGTTGCATTCCAGGAAAGGCCAGGATAGAATGACTTCCAGATGATCTGGGGGCCTGATGTCCCTAGAGGATAAGGCAGGCCTCCTCCTCCCCCTTCCTGGGGAGATGGGAAGGGAAGGGAGCAGTCAGCACAGGACAGCCAGAACACGCCACTTAGCATCACTCAAGCCCCAAACACTCCAAACTCCTCAGAATATGGAGCTCTGCCTCCCGGAACCTCAATTTCTCTTAATAACAATAATAACTATGACAACAACAATAATATTACGAAGTGCCAGGCACAGTTAAAGGCTATCATACATTATCTTTGCCTGCACACTTGCAGCCTGTTTTTGAGAGGCAAGATAAAGCAGTAGTTAAGGGCTTGGTCTCTGATTAAAACTTTCTGGGCTCAAATCTAGACCTCTCAACTTACATTCTGGGCAATATTGGGCAAGTTATTTAAGCCTTCTTTGTGCTTCAGCTTCCTTATCTATAAAATGGGAAGAATGGTAATATCTACTGCATAGGTTGTTCTAAAGATTAAGTGAGTTAATACATATGAAGCATTCACAATAGCACTGGGCACGCAGCAAGCTCTGTGTGCATTAG
The DNA here is from genome assembly GCF_003031525.2 of Neophocaena asiaeorientalis asiaeorientalis. Classification (NCBI taxonomy): domain Eukaryota; kingdom Metazoa; phylum Chordata; class Mammalia; order Artiodactyla; family Phocoenidae; genus Neophocaena; species Neophocaena asiaeorientalis. The sequence goes on from NW_020174925.1 coordinate 117,213, forward strand.
TTGTTAATATCTTAGAGTCACTTCAGGGGCCTTCCCTTAATCATCTTATCTAAAGGGTCCCCTTTAGTGACTCACTATCAGATTATTGTTTTATTATTTTCAAAGTTCTTTATCATGATCTGGAATTATCTTCCTTTTTTTCTTTTACTTGTTTCTTGTCTGTTTGCTCCCACTAACAGGTAAGTTTCATGGGAGCAGGACCTCGCCTGGGATCGAATAGATGCTCAGCACACATTTGTTGAATTGAATTGAATTATATCATTGGGGTCTTCCCAAACTCCTAGAAGCAGATACTCATGTTATTCCCCCCTTTATGAAGAAGCAACATGAGGCACTGAGAGCTCCTTTGTTTGCTCAGGGTCACCCAGCTGGTGGCCCAGTTTGACTCAGGTCAAACCCAGTTTGACTCAAGAGCCCTCACTCTTTTTTTATATATATATTTATTTATCATTTCTGGCTGTGTTGTCAAGAGCCCTCACTCTTAATAATTATGCTAGATTGGCTCCTCTTACTCAAAAATTCTTAGGAAGTGGGTGGGAAGGCTGCCACATCTTATCAACTTTCTCCTCTCTCAAATGGTGCTGGATCTGGAAAGTTCGAGAAAAAGACAAAGAGCTAGCCTTCACTTCTTTCTTCTAGAGCTCGGTCTCAGCACCTCCCCATCCTTGTGCACTCCCTTCCCACCAGACCCTGAAGCCCTTCCATCCAGTCTCATCCTCATCTTCTCCATCTCCAATCCTATCTCCATCTAATCCCACCGGATTCCTTTTCCATCCCTGTTCCGTTCTCATCCACGTTCCTATGTCTATGAGGCAGGGCTTGGGTTGGGCTCTGTCCTAGGGCCTGAGACCTACATCTGTGACCTGGAGCAGAAAAGGTTTGCTTTCTTTCTCACTGTCAACATAACAGTTTCCGTGAAGTTTTTCTGAGTCACCTTTCCCTAGTCCTCTTTTTATGAGACATTTTGTGGCCTCCCATGTTTATGTATTTTCCAGAGTCTAACCTCTCCCCTATACCCATTTGTGCAGTGACTTCATTTTCTCAGTCCAAAGGCATATCACCTGCTGGCTGCCTGATCTTGCCTTTCAATCCACTTCCCAAGAAGACTTGGCTACAAAGTCCCAGGAAGGGTGGGGCCCACTGAGGTTTTGGTGAATGACCAGGCTGAAAACACTTCTATCCTCTCTGCAAGTCCTTGACATTTATCACAGCAACAAGTGGGTTTCTGGAAACTGAGCAAGATTGGATAGCAGCCAGATCATATGAATACATGTTTAGAGCTGATATCTAGAACTTGGCTGGGGTTTGGAGTCAACGCCAGGCAGCCTAAGAGCCACGTGAGGCTACTCAGGATCATAATGGCACATCCTTCTGTCCAGCTGGACAGGCAATTGACATTGTCTGGGCTCTGGGGAAAAGTGATCATGGAGTCTTCAGGAGACCCTCACTCAGGCTCAAGAATGGTAGGGAGGATAGGGCTGAGTAGAGAATATTATGGACAATCATGACAGCCATGTTAACAATATCATCTGGTCTAGCAAGGGTAGATGAATTAGGATGAGACAGATAAATATTTTGAGTGGTCTTTAGAAAGGAACAAGGAAGGAATTGATGGGCCAGATTTGGGAATACAGCTAAGGCTGAGACTTAAGGGGCTGGAGTTTGGGATTAGTGACTGGTTGTAGACCCAGTGAGGGGCAGGAGGGCTGGAGGCCTGGAGGCCTGATGCTGTTAGGAAATAGGTAGATTAATAATCAAAATACATTGCAATTGTATAATATATTCTCATAAATTTTCTCATCTGTATAATTTTCTGGGCCAGTATCACTATCTGTCTTCCTAAAACCCACGCAGACATTTTAATACATGAGAAAACAGGCTCAGAGAAATTGAGGGATTTTCCTTGGTAGCTACATATAGGCAAGGTTGGCACTCGTATCCAGGTCTCTTAGCTCCTGATCTGGTGCCCTTCCAGTTCTGTCAGAGAGATTCCTTCAGTACAGAGGGTAGGGAGCTAAAGGCATCTGACCTGTCAGAAGAAGTAGAGTATGACCAATGAGGACAGAAGCCTGGGGCAGGAATGTGGAGATGGGCTGAAACTCTCCCTGCCAGAGGTCCTATTGGCTGGAGGATGGTATTACCCAGCAATTTTACTCCTAGATACATACCCAAGAGGAATGAGTGCATTATGTTCACCAAAAGATAAGTCCTAAGAAAGTTCATAGCAGCTTTATTCATAATTATCAAAAACTAGAAACAATCTAAATGTTTATTAACAGAAGATTTGATAAACTATGGTAATCTCTACAATGGAATATGACACATCAATAAAAAGGAACAAACTACTGATATATACATGGATGAATCACAGAGACATTGTGCTAAGTAAAACAAGCCAGTTTCAAAAGAGTACATTCAGTATGACCAAATGAATCTGGAGTGATAACAAAAAATCACATCTGTGGTTGCTTCTAAGGCTTGGGGAGACTGACTGGAAGGGGTACAAGGGAAGTTTCTGGGGTGATGGAAATGTTCTATATCTTGATTTGGGTAGTAGTAACATATGTAGTACATGGTAACTTTAAGATTTGTACACTTTATGCAAATTATACCTTTTGTTTTTTTTTAATTACAGCTTAGCTTTTGAGGAAAGAGCCAGTTGAAGAAGGAAAAGGAAGGGTCTTCAAGAGTATGGAGGTGATGTCCCAGATTGGCTCCTGTGGAAGGTGACCAACTGCCCGGATTTGCCTGGGACTGAGGGGTTTCCTAGGACAAGAGACTTTCAGTGCCAAGACTGGGAGAGTCCTGGGCAAACTGGGACAGTTGGTTATCCAAGTCCTATGGAGGAGGGGAGCTGAGTGGGAACTCTGGATGATTGGCAGAGAGGCTGGACTCCCTTGGTACCAGAGCTGGGGGGCTGTTCCAGCAGGCTAAGAGAAGGGCCAGCCAAGAGGTGAGGGCAGCGGGCATTGCTGGTTGCTCCTCAGGGTTCCTGATCCTCTAGGAGCAGGAATGGGTTGGGGGGTAGAGCTGGAGGGAAAAGGCCTCGGAGACTGAGTTGAGGCAGGCAGGCCATCCAGGTTTAGCATCGCAACTTCTGAGCTGGGCTCTGAGAAGATTCTCACTCTGAACCCTCTCTTCACACCAGGTATCCCCACCCTGTCCTCCCTCAAATGCCTAGGCCAAGAAAATACCAAAGCAATACATTGATTTTCTGGAAGGAAAACAGACATGGGGACCTATCAGAGGAAAATGCGGTTGTATCTCTTCACCTCCATAGTTGTCACAAGGCAGGGACTGTCCCCTCCCCACTTTGTCTGCCACAGCCTGCTGTGGCTTAAGCTAGAAGGGTCTCCTCTATCTTCTCAGAGCCTAGGACAGATGGGGCAATGAGGGAGAGGCTCTTCCAGCTCTCCAGCTGAGGCCTGAGGTGAATTCTGACAGAAACTGCTGGCAGGGCTGGTCCACGGAGGGATCAGGAACCAGGGAGGGAGGGCTCAGAAGTTCTCATAGTGGTGCACAAAGTGGGCCTGGTCCTTCCTGTTGATGAGCTGACAGGCCTTCTCTACATTCTTGGTCATTCCTGGAGGGCCGCAGCTAAACACCCCGATCTTCCTCACCTGTCAAATGTGTGTGGGGGCAGTGGTTGCAGAGAAGCAGAGGCCTGTGGGCTTCCTCCCCAGGAGGGAGCTCTTCTCAAGCCTGGCTGGAATGACCAGGGCATTGACCCCAGGCCCTGAGAAGGCGGCTTGAGTTGGGGAGGCAGGGGGTGGGGTTTGAAGCCCTTCTCCAATGCTTGACCCCATCCTGAGGTCCTCTGCTCAGTACCCAGCTGCAGGCTGCTTGAGGGCCAGGAAGTCCTGGCAGGGGAAGGATGGGTCGGGGTGGGACTGACCTTTGGGTGGACCTCCTGCAGAGAGTCGAAGAAGGGTTCGAAGCGGGGTCGGCCAAAGTGGGTGATGGAGCGCAAGCCCGTGAACAGACTCCGGTTCAGCACCTTCTGGAAGTGCCACTCACAGATGTACTGGGGGAGGGAGGAGAGGAGGAAGGTCACAGCCAGGCAGAGCCAGGGTCAGCTCCTAGTCCAGATGGCGGTCCACCCACCTGCCTTGGCCATCCTTACCCTCAACCCCCATACCCACTGAGCTGCCCTGCCTGGCCGGCCCTGACGTACCAGCATGGTGGTCCTGAGGTCAAACTTCTCAGCCAGCTGGGTGATGTAGATGTGTACGGACACCAGGTCCTGGTGGTCATTCTCCTCCACCTCCCGGATGATGTCAGCCAGCCACTCAAACTGCCGCTGGGTCCGTGTCACCCAGATGAAGTAGATCTGGGGACACACAACTAAAGCTCTGACTCAGCTCAGCTCAAGATTCCTCTACCCAGATGCTTATACTGAGATGGTGGGAAGCCCTGGACCCCCCACAGGCACCAAACCTCTGGCAGGACCCACAGGCCTGATCCAAGGCTTCTTAGCCACAGATCCCAGCAGAGGCTCTTCTGGCTACACCTCCTACCCTCCCTCAAATGTTTGCCATCTGGGCAACTGGGTATGAATGGTCCCAGCAGAACCAGTTGCCTAGGAGCCAGGGACTTTTTATCATGCTACTCTGCTGGGATGTGGGGACACACTCAGGCTGTCTGTCCCCATTTCTTTCAAGAATGGGAGAGGGACACTCACCTTTTTACAGAGCATTTGGCTGCCTAAGGATGACTTGAAGACCAGGTCTTTGAGGATGGAGGCAAAGGGGGTGACCCCAATGCCCCCTCCCACCAGCACAGACACCTCAAACTTATGCCACTCCTGGTGGCCCTCTCCAAATGGTCCATCGAGGTACAGCTGCCAACAGAAGAAGAAGATGAGATGAGCCTGGCCCTTCCCCAGCTCTGAGGTTAGAAATGGAGGGGGATGGGGAGGACAGGGAGAACTAGTTTCTTTGAGGCACCCCAGCCCTCTCCCAGTCTGGCTTTGGGGTGGCTGGAGCATCTTATCCCAAGGTCAGGAAGGGTGGGGACCTTCTATCAATGCCAGAACCCCAAAAGTGGTTCCCAGTGATGGGCACCTTTGGATGTTTGGCACAGCTGTCACCCGTTGGGGGTGAGTAGATCTCCCTGAGGCGGGTGGTCCAGGGCCCTGCTGCCCGGATGTGCAGGCTAAGCGTGTCCTCGTGGGGCGCAGAAGTCAGGGTGAAGGGGTGGTACTCGTTGGTCCCGAGAGCCAGGCAGGCGATCCGCACCCACTGTCCTGACTTGTACTCAAAGCCTTGGGGCCGCTGGAACTCAAGGTGGGTCACTCCTGGGGGTCATGGTCAGGGAGGGGCAGGGATCAGAGGGCTTGCTCCTGGTACCTGAGGACTGGCAGGTACCCTGTCCTCTCCACACACCTGAGGCACAGGGAGTAGTAACATGATCTGAGCGAGTATGTCTTCTGGGGCTGGGAGTTGGAGGGCACCCTTCTCTGTTTCCTGGGTAACTCAAGAGCTGGGCTTCTCTGCTCTCCTGTTCCAGCCCCTCCCCTCCTCTTTGCTGCTTCTTCCCACTAAGGGTCCAGGCCTGATACCACTGTCCTGGATACCAGCCTACTAGGTCAGGGGACCTCAGGCTCCCCAGGTACCATCTCAGTGTTTCCCAAACCTCCACCATATGAGGGTTACCTTTATGGTGGGCCATATCAGCACACCTGCTGCACTATCATTTATCTAACATTTTTCTTTAAATTGACTTTTACTTTTTCAATTCAATTTACCTTGAGAAGAACATTTAGGTCACTAAGGTGAGTAGAAAACCAGCATCATGTGCTCTATCTAGCTCCAGAGGCCAAGCTCTTAACCAACACCCTACATTGCCTTGCCTAAGGATCATGTGGTCTAAACAGAAGGTACCGTGTTTTATCAAATTTTAGCTGGATACTGTTTGTTGCCTGACCATAGCTGAGCCTCAGGCTTGTTCTCTCTTTGTGGAAAAAGGAGATTCGCAAGTACTGGAGAATGCAGAAGGCATGCTAATACCATGCTGAGACTTTGTTCTTAAATAATCTTGATTGAAATACAGTTGAAGTGAGGTTAATTTTCTTACTATGTGAGTCCTGAAGGTTAGCTGGCCCCTTGTCACTTAAGTCATCTTCCACCACCCTTTACATTGATGTGAATCCCCACTCTGGCCAACACTGACTATCGACAACAGACTCTTGCAGTCTGGGCCATTTATCTGTCTCTGAAGAGAGGTTATTCTGAGTGAAGGAATGGGAGAGGGATGTATGGTTCCCCACCCTGCACCCAGGCCACACAAGCGCGGGTCTTTCTTGTCCTTAAACCCCTCTGAATGCACTTTCAGCCTCCTCTTCTCATAGTCACTTCTCACTGTCTGTAAGTCCTCCTGGGAACTAAGCACAGCTCTTTTGGGGGCTGTGGTTCCATCAGGAAAGCTGCAGGGGTCCCTGAGAGGCTAACAGAGGCAGCAATGGGATGAGGAGGCCTGGGGAGCTGTCTTCCCACGTCCCATGAGTTGACCTCCAATGCTCCCCACCGAGGGTCAGGCCAGGCCTGGTACCTGAAGGCAGCAGTTCTGCTTTCACCACGCCTATCTCCACCTTCTTCCGGCTCAGGCTCACCAGCTTGTCCCCCACATAGATAAGTGCTGGCACCAGGAAGTAGATGTGGAAACGGGGCAGTTGGATCAGAGCGAAGCTGCCGTGAATGATGAGCTGGAGACATGGCCAGTTAGTATAGCTCAGGCCCAGCTGGCCCCCTTCCTGCACCCACCCTACCCAGTTATTTCCTGCCTGGGCCCTGGGCCTGGGCAGGGTAGGTGGGGCTGGCATAGGCTCCATAGGCTGTGGTCTTGGATCTGGGGTCTCGGTCTGAGATCTCACGTCCAATTCACCCTGCTCCCTCCCCACATCATGAGTGCTCATCTCTGCCTTGTGGCCCGGCCCTGCCCAGAGAAGTCCCTCACCAGCACGTAGAGCAGAATGTAGAGGTGGTGGGTCAGCCAGAAGCCCCGGAAGCTGCGGCGCCGGAAGTGGTGGGAGGCGAAGACGTACATGATGGCGAGAACCAGGAGCAGGAGCACCCCTGTCATGCCTGCGGGCAGCGGGGGCAGCGGGGACAGGGTCAGAGAGGCCCTGGCCTTGGGACCTCAGCCTGGGCTCAGAATGCCAGAGGGCATTTCCCCATTCCTTCTTCCCTGACCTCTCTCATCCCTCCCTGGCTCCCAGAACAGCTTGCCCAAAGAAACTGGAGCTGAGGCTTGTGCTGGAGGCTGCAAAGGGATCCTATGACCACTATAGACAAGTGTGTATTCATGGGAAGATGAGGGAGGACAAAAGCAAAAGTCCTCAGACAGAAACCCCAGACTCCACATACAGTCTACTCTTTACCTGGGACTGTCTGGAAGAACCACCAGTAGAACTTCTGGGGAAGCTTGGACCTGTAGGACAAAGACACCCAGAGCCTCAGGCTGGGGCAGGAGGGGCTCCACCACTGTTGCAATGTGACTCTGTTCCTGACGGCCTTGAATGCGGAGGTTACTGGGCCTCAACCCAGATGGCCAAGGGTCCTTCCAAAGAACATGGCACCCAGCCTCCTGCAGTTCCACCCTCTGATCTCAAAGCAATTCTTCCTCCTGTGTTATCTTGAATTCTCCTACTGCAGCTGACCTTTGCTTCCTTGAAGTGCTTGGTTCATATTCTGTAAGCTCCATGAGGGCAGGGAGCTTACCTCCATGCTCTATCCCTATGCTCAAACAATGCCCAGCACAGAGTAAATGCTCAATAAATATTTGTTGAACGACTGCATGTATCTTGGCATCCCTACTCTTTGGCTCCTGGATGGACACACAGGACGTTTTCCACAAATATTTGCCCAGTGAATGGACAGCAGGCTGAGATAGCAAGCTATGTGTCAGGTACACGTGAGAAAGAGGCTCCGACTTCATCTCCCAAACTCCTTTCCTGGCCAATTACGGCCTGCTTCCTTCCTGAGGGCAAGGAAGTCATCTCTCAGCTTCCCCAAGGATGCTAGCTTCTCGCCCTCACTTAGTGAGAGAGTGGAGGGTCTAGGGCCATCTACCTCTTTTCTGTTGTACCCTGAGGCCTGCCCCAGGATTCCCAAGGCGGACCCTCCCCAAAACTGACCCATCATTCACAAAGACGCTGGGGAAGATGCAGGCCAGCAGGCTGAGGGGGCTGACTGAGAAGATGTAGACATTCACCACGTGGCCAGCACTGTGCAAAACTGAAAGAGACACATCCTGTTAGAGATGCCTCCAGGGCCAACTCTACCTCCAGCCCCCAGGAGAGCAGGAAGTATAAGTAGCTCCAGTCTCCCCACTGCCTCCCCCACAGCTTGACCCAGGGGACTGCAGCAGTGGCGAGCGTGCCCAGGAGCCACATACTGGCCAGGACGACAGCAGCCATGGCGATCCAGCGATGGAAGTCCACGGCTGCATCGAAGGGCACGTAGCGGTTGAGGAAGGTCTCTCGCAGGAAGGTGATGAGGTTGCGGCACATGGTGAGCAGGATGTAGGAGAACATGAAGGAGACGCTGGCCGCCGTGCCCCGTGACAGGATGATGCCCACGAGGGTGGTCTCTGCAATGCCCGAGGGTGGCGAGGCAAAGGCATAGTCTGGGGGCACAGTGGGGGTGGATCAGCACAGCACAGAAGCCTGGACCCCAGTCAGAACAGCTGGGCTCCCCTATCCAGACGCCTGAGGATCAAGAATAACAACCAGAAGGCTCTCACATCTCCCCTCCCCCTGCCCACAACCTGGAACTCTCCTTACAGTAAGCACGCTCCACAAACAGTCCGGCACAGATGGCCGAGAAGATTGCCACGACCATGATGTGCCGCCGGTAGTTCTCCACGAAACGCTTGTACTGCTGCAGCTTCTGGGCCATGAAGCCCCGCTGCATCTTCTCCTGCAGCGCCTCTGTGTACAGCCGGGGAGGGGGCACCACTGCCCTGCAGCAATGGGAGGCAGGTGGCCCGAGATCAGGGCACCCTGTCCTCCCCTAAATGCCACCCTATGAAGGAGACCTGGTGATCTGGTAGCGGTCAGGATGGGCCACAACAGATGAAAGAAAAAGCTTTTGGGGGGTAGAATCCCACTCTGCCAAGCCTTTACCTCTCAGCTTTATTTGCCCTCTCCACCCACTCCTCCATCTCCCCACGACTCCATCTCCACTTCCTCCTCTCTGTTCTGTGCTTCCTTCTTCCTGCTCCCTGCACAGGCCTCACTGCTGTGCCCAAAGCAGGCAGGAGCCAGGAGACCCCTCACTGCCTGGTGTTGCATCTGAGTGCCAGGCCCCTTGCCTGAAGATTAGGGTGCAGAGGTTGGAAGAGGTTGAAGAGTCATTAACTCAATAGCCTGCCAATCCGGTCAGGGACACCTGGAATGAGTCTCAGGATGGTTCCTTGTGTGTGGGGGTGTGTGCAGACCAGAGACCCTGAGACTTCTCCCCATGTCTCCTTGGGTCAAGGGTCTGGGAAACACTTACTTTTTGCCAAACCTCTTCTTCAACCCAGGAGCTCCCAACTCTGGGGCTTCTGAGACAGGGAGCCCCACTCCCTGAGGGCAAGAACTGAGAAGAGAAAAATGGGTTTCATTCTCCCCTTGTCTTTGCAGCCAGGAGAAGAACTGCCAAGTCAGAGTTGGGGCTGGTGTGGGAGGGTATAGATCCTGGGACTCATTTCTGTCCACAGAACCTGCCCATAAAACCGGTCAGAAAGAAGCCAGGCAGAAGGCAAGACAGAAGGAATGAACATGATCTGATCACATGTTCTGTAGAATGATTCTGTCCTGGAGGGGCAGGGAGAAAGCCAGGCTCCTGAGCAGTAAGGGGTATGTGTGTGAGGCAGCTGGAACTTGGGCTAGAACAACCGTGTGCTGAAAGCTACTTTCAGAGCAAATGTCTGGCCCAGGGGCTGATTCCACCAGCCCTACTCCTTCATTTCTCTGCAGGGGACCCAGCCGGGGCACCTCCCAGTGCCCCATTCCCACTCACCGTTCCCCAGAAGTCCGAGTGATGAATGACACTCGAGAGCTGACGTTTGGTTTAAGAATGTCTCCAATACCTGGGGAGAACAAGAAGCTGGACGGGCTTCCCCACGAGGGAGGAGACTGTCCTAGGAAGGCTGCCGTGGCACTTGCCAGTGACTTGGTCATGTCCCCATCTCTTTCGCCAGCCTTGCTCCCCTCACTGCCCACACCGAGCACCCACTGTACACAGGGCGGCGGCCACTGCTAGACAATGTGGCAACCGAGTGCAATTAGAAAAGGGGCCCCCCTCCAGGCGGATGCAACCCTGCAGGTCCTTTGTGTAGAGAAAATAGGGCCTTTTCCTCTGGCCAGACACACCCCAGACCAATGCACATGGTTGGTGTGTAGAATGTAGCTGGACTTCAGCCTGCCCTGACCCCTCAGTGGGTATCTTGGTGTATAAATTGCACAGGTGTATGTGATGCCCTTGATTACACGTGCCTGGCTCTCTACTAGGCACCAAGGACTAAAAGCGAAATAAGACCTGAGTGCTATGCACCAGGAACTCTCATTTTGAAGACACGCCCATTCCTGACGCCTTCCAAACTCACACACCTCCACCTCCACCCTTGACGCAGAGCTGGGTGCGGCGGAGCTCGTTGTCGTGGTCCCGCAGCATGAAGTGGAAGTCCTCCCATGTCAGCTCCTGCTTGTCCTGGAAGCCCGACTCCCGGAACATAGACTCCACCACCTCAGCCAGCTGGGCCTTGGACAGGCAGTTGTTGGAGATCTCGATGAAGGACCTGGGCAGGGGGAGGGAGGAGAGACGAATGCAGCCTGTCACCCGGCAAGGTCAGGTTCAGGCAGGTGCTGGGTTGGGTCGGCCCCGGCCTATCTAATGTGGTTACCAGTGACCCAGGAAATGGCACTGAAAAGGTATTCATCCAGCCTGCCGCTGACGCTAAGCTGGGTGGGGTGGCCAAGGGCTCAAAAGGCAGAACAAAATTCAAAGTGACCTTGACCAGTTAAAGAAAGCAGTCCCCAAACAGGGGGGCATCTATAGCTGGGATGAATGTCCACTTAGTGTAGGGACTTGTCCAGGTGTGCCATGGCTCTCTCATGTGGCAGGCTCTTATGCTGATACCTCCCACACCACCGCTGGGCACCCCGTTCATGGTCCAGCGGCGGGTTGGGAGAGGAGATGTAGCTGCACTGGCTGCTGCTTCCTTGTGCCAACAGCCTGGGGCACAGGCAGGAGTATCTCCGCACCCAATGTGACATCACCCACAGTGGCAGCTACAGTGGCCATAACTCTTTTCTTAGACTGTGCTTTGGGACAAAAGCAAATAAACATGCAAGCTTGTGTGAGTCCAGCAGAAAAAGACCTTTGTGTGCATGGCACAGCAAGCACTGCCATCACATTAAAAAACACATCATCCCACTGGCTCAGGGTGAGACTGAGCAAGAGCCACACTGAGTACAGGCCAAGGAGGTGGACCTCAGCCCCTGGGGGCAGAGACCGTCTCCTAGAGGGTCCTGCAGCAGCACGCCCAGCGAGGGACAACTGCAATGCGCCTTGCCCTAGCCCTTTCAGAAGCCCACGTCCAGTTGTGGTATCTGGACTGTAAAGAATGTGGCAGTTAAGGTGAAAGCTGAAAGCAATGAGGAGGCTTACAGGGGTAGAAGAGTTAAAAGGGTCTGGGCTGTTCTATGCATTCTGTTTATTCATTTACTTATTTGTTTCATCTGATTCAGTTAACTATATATTGAATGCCTGCTACGTGCCAATCACAGTGCGGAGGAGGGGATTCAGCAGGGAACAAAGAGAGATATGAACCCTGTCCTTATAGAGCTGTAGGCAGCTGTGGAGCACGGTCTTCAGGAATAAGTCTGTGAGCTCAAAACTGGTCTTTATCAGCACACCACAACCAGAAATGGCTTAAGAAGCAGGAAGAGAGAAGGGTTGGAATATAGAAGAACTTTCCATGTTTCTCCTCCTGCCTGTCCTGGTGATTAATACTGGCAGTAACCCAGGGCATCCGTCCTCCATGATTCATTATCTCACTGTGTAAAGCACAACATTTGAAGAGTTAGCAAAGACCCAAAAGCATCCAGAAGGGGTTAGTGGGCTTTGTTACTGGTCATCTTGATGTTGGTTGTCCTTTGTAACTAGGGAGAATTTTCTGGTGATGTTGGCACTGCAAATACAGACTCCTGGAGGCAGGGGCCTGGCCAGATAAACTTCTGAAGCTGGATGCTCTGAGCGTCTAGGATATAGTACCTAGGCCACCTCTCAATGTAGATGGACTCATAACCTCCTCGCCTACCCTCCTCTGACCTGACCTGTTTTCCTGTTTAAAATATCAGGAAGTCTCAGGACTGGAGGGGCCCACCCCATACCGCATCATGGTAAAGAACTCGTCCTTGGAGAGGAAGCCATTCCCATCAAGGTCATACATGGTGAACATCAAGCGGGACTTGTCCTCTGGGGAGCCTGGCAAGACATAGGGGGATGCCCGTCAACTCTCTGCTGAAAGACACCTGACTCCTGGGATGGTCCACCATCCCCCTACCTTTCATGAAGACCACCAGGACGTCCAGGAACTCCCGGAAGGACAGGTAGCCATTGCCGTCCTTGTCGGCCAGAGAAAACATGGACTCCACAAACATGTCCTGAGGCTTGAGGCCCAGGGACTCGGCAAACTCGGCCCGGCTCAGCTCACACGTCAGGGCCTCCCGCACCTTCTGTGACGAATCCAGGGGCAGGGTCCCGGCGTCTGCCTGGTCGATGTCCAGCACCTGCACTCGGGCAGCAGCAGAGGGAAGGAGAGAAGGAGGTGAGGCTGGGAGCAGTTCAGTGACCTCTCACATCTCCCCAAAGTCCAGCTCAGAAAGGGTGAGTCCTGGTGGCTGCTCACGGTCATTAGATAAACTTCTGACTTGGGCTTCTGCTTTCCTGCAGAGGGGGTGACTGTAGCAGGGGATGGGGTGGGAATGGGGAGGGGCTCGGTTTGGGAATGCAAAGTGAGAGAGCCTACACTGGGGACAGAAGCTGCAGCAGACACTAAGTGGACAGGGAGGAAGGGGCTAAAGATACATTCTCTTGCCAATTCAGATAGGGCTGCCATGTGCCTGATTTGAAAAGTCATATACATGTAACTACCATTTGTTAAATGCCTATAATGAAGCAAGCACTTGGGCTAAACCCTGTAGATAGAACAGTGTTTATCAAACTTTAGAGTGAATCAGAAGCCTCTGGTGGGCTTGTGGGCCCCAACCCCAGAGTTCCTGATTTCCTAGGTCTTGGGGAAGGGCCTGAGGACTTGAATTTCTAACAAATTCCCAGATGAGCCTGCTGCTGCTGGTCCAGGGGCCACACTTTGAGAACCACTGATGTAGACCATCTCCCTGAATCCTCACAGCAACCTAAAGGGATGGATCCTATTTTAATCACTGTTTCATAGATGAGGAAACTGAAATCTCCAGCCCGCAGAGCAGAAGCTTAGATCATCCCACATAGGGTCCTGTCCAGCCCAGGGTCCCTTCAACCCCTGGGCCCGGTCCTGCCTCCAAAAGGCACAGTCAGGCACCTGGGCAAAGAGGTGTCTGAAGAAGACCTCCAGGATGCGGCCCCGCTGCTGCTTGGTCACAGCCTTCCTGAACAGCTCGTTCTCACTCATCTCAGCCACATCAAGGCCCAGAGTCCAGCTCACACAGAAGTCCTGCAGATACTGCACGAAGGTGCCTCGCTCTTCCTCGGAGTTAAACAGCATCACCTGGTGGGAGGAAGGCTCAAGCTTCTGGTTCAGCCTCCCCTCAGAGGGTCTTGGGTTGGGGGATGGAGAAAAAAGCTGTCCCCCATTCCATCCCGGCTGGGACCAGGTGAGAGGCTCAAAGGGGATCAGAGGGAGAGTGTGGTGGGGCTGGGGACCTCTGAAAGGAGTGGCTCCTCCCAGCATCAGCCTTTACAATTGAGCTCTGTAGCTGAGGACGGGGTGGCCGGAGAGGACTTGCCGTGAGAGGGGAGATGTGCAAGGGCAGCCCAAGCTGGGGAGGCAGGATGGGCCATACCAGGTCATACTCCTTGGGGATCTTGAGCAGCAGTGTGCGGCGTCCGCTGTTGCTGGACAGGATGAGGTGGACCTGCTGCAGGGACCTCAGCTGGATGGTGCGGAGCACAGAGAGACGCCTGTCCAGGACCTGCAGACGCCTGTCTGGGAGCAGCTGGATGGTGATGGGATAGCTCCTCTCCCTGGGTCCCGGCCACTCCATCGCTAGGGAAGGGACAATGGGGCAGAGTGGTTCAGCAGAGGTCCCCAGGCCCCTGCCCTCAGGCTAGCTCCACTCTGCTAGTCTGAGCAGGCACCTCCAAAGCCTGGCTCTCTCCCCACATCTGTAACCTGGTTCTTTCTCCCAGCACTGCCCCCCCCCCATCTGTCCCCTTCCCTCTTCCCGCCCCTTGGCCCCATCTCACCTGACATTCCATCTTTGGCTGCTTCCTTCTTCACACTCTCTCTGCCTTTCTTTTGTAGCTTCTTGAGCTCTTGGCCCCGGAAATAGGCCACCACCCCAGAGATAAGCAGGCTCACTGAAGGGGGTCAGAAGGAGACACTGGGTGGGGGGGGCGGCGCGGCCTTGCCTACAGCTTCACTGAGGCTTTGGCTGCCGCCCCTCCCTTCCCAAGGCCCCTTGAGCCTGGCTTCAAATGTACCTAGGTAATGAGGGGCAGGGACAGTCTGTGAGGAGGAGGGGAGCCAGAAGAGAAATGGGCGAAGGGGTAAAGGGCTCACCTAGGGGGAGACAGCACAGAGCCACGATGGTGATGCCAAAACCAGGACCACTGCCCTCGAAGAAATGAGTCACAGTCAGGGGCACACAGGGGGGCAAGTCTTCACTTGTGAGCTGCCGGGGCTGAGGGCAGGGTGCACCTGAGGGAAAGACACAGAAGATTTCAGGGCCTGAGGATCCCACTCCTTGGCCAGGCAGCCTTCCCTTCTGTCCTATAAAGGACCAGGTACCCACTCCCTCCCAAACCCTCCTCCCTGGAACTTGTTCCCGTCAAAAATTCCTCTTCCACATCCCATCTCTCAGCATCTATCCCAACTTGACCACAAGGTTCAGCCTGCAAACCAGTCTAGTCTCTACTGGGGGAGGTGGCCTAATGCAGGCCTCCCAGACTAACACAGAAGGAGCTGCCTGGTGCCCAGCTCCCTGGACAGCACCAAGTGATCCCCACACAACCTCTGTCTCTTCTCTGCCACCATTGCTTGTGTTCTCCCAGGCCACCCACCTTGTTGCCAAATAAAGACATTGGGCTGCAGGGCACTATGGTTCACGCTGGTGACAGCCACCAGCACGTCCCGAAGAGTGGTGTTTCTGATTTCTGCAATTTCCTCCGTGGAGAATAGCCTAAGTTAGAGAAAGCCAGGAATTGTTGGGATGGGAAGGGGACACAGGTCTCCAGCAAACTCAGGCCCAGGGACCCAGATGAGAAAAGAGATCGAGAGGGGTTGGGGAGGGGTGCTGGGACATCCGGGTGCTGTTTACAGGCAGAGGGTCTGGGGCCCAGGCCGAGGTAGAGTCTGAGGTGGGAACCCAGGCAGGCCTCACCCATTCCTGCTGTTCTCAAACCAGTAGCGGTCGCCATCCCGCAGTCGCACAAACTGATCGAGGACAATGGTGCTGAAGAGGGGTCCAGGGCCCCCATGGCTCTCCAGGAGCCCCCCGGGGAGTAGCTCCAGCCGGGACACGTCCTGGTTGTACAGGGCGGCTGTGGCCTCCAGCACCTGGGGCCACACAGGAAGTGAGGAGCGTGTGAGCGTGGATACGGTTTTGTGTTGGGAGGGCAGCCACTATTGCCCCATCCCTCAAACACAGGACCCCATCAGCTGCCTGGCTTGCTGCTCAGGCCTGAGGAAGTGTCCTCTATCTAGGCAGCACTCCTCAGGTGGTGACAAGTCTGGTGGGAGGACCAGTGCGTCACTACCCAGACTGCCTATCCCCAGTGATCAGCAGCTTCAGGGTCACCCAACTCATGGGGCGAGATCCTGCAGGAATAGGACAATGGCACCCAACCCAGGGGCCACTCTGCAGTAATGGTACAATGCAGTGGTGAGGATACTCTGGAATCAGATGGCTGAATTTAAATCCTGCTTCCAAGACTGACTTACCAATTATGTCATCAGTAAAATGGTGATAATTATGGCCTCTACTCTGTAACGTTCTTGACATAGAATAAATGTGTTACATGTGTAAAGGACTTAGAACAGTATCACCACAAGAAAGCTTTAGCTGCCATTATCATCATCACTATTCCTGACCTGATGGTTCACGCTGGTGTTGAGGTCACTCCATTTCTCTGGGGTCTCCAGCCCCAAGGCCTGTCGGGCTTGGCTATAGCTGGGCAGCCCCATATCTCGGCCACGTTGGATGCTGCTGGCCACATAGTCAGTGCGGGAGAACTTGCCAGGGCCAGGCCAGTAATCTGAGGAGGAGAGAGGACCAGGCTCTAGGCTCAGTCCCTCTAACACTTCTTCGCCCAGCAGCCTTGAATTGGGCTGTTGGCATTACCCACACTCAGCACTCCTCGACATGTGCCCTGCCTTGGTGCAGGGTCACTGTCATCATGTGTGACCAGGGGCAATTTTTCTGGCAAAACTCTTCCCCTAAGACTCAGGACTATTCTAGTCACCAAGCAGTAAATTCCCCGTCCCACCTCCTTAACCTCAGCATAGGGCTGGACAAAAACCTTTAGCGACCTAAGCACCAGAGATTGTGGTGCCACCCTTCCCCCACATCCTCAGATGTTGGTAATTTAGAATAAAGCTTGTTTTCTTCTAATGGCTGTTTGCTGTGCGTTTATCTATGTTCCTGCTTTATAGGTACCCTAGGTCTGCCTGATGCTTAACCCAGAAGGGTCCCCAGGTTCCCGGACCTCCGGGCCCTCATCCCCTCTGCCTCCAGTGCTTACCCCTCAGATCTTCAACCACTATGTTGTCCTCCAGCTCCGAAATCTGGGAGGCCATTCCCAGCAGCAGATGATTCACTGCCTCGGCACTGTTCAGATTGGGGCTCTGGAAAAAAACAACACACTCAAGGTAGGTTCTCAGGCCCCTCCCTAAAGCCAGGTCCTTCTCAGGACCACTGCAGCACCTCAGGATAAAGGGCCCTTGGCCAGTCCTAGACTCTCTTGAGCTGTTGTCCCCAGATAATTTTCTGATCACTCTACCCTTCAACTCCCACCACCCTGGAGCTGCAACACCTAAGAACTGGAATTGTTGCTTTTCCCAGCCTGTGTGATGAGACTGACCTTGACCCACCTCCCCTTGCCCTTGACCCCAGGCTGACCTCCCGAATCCAGTAGCTGTTGCAGACTCTGAGAGCTGGGGAGCTGCCAAAACCCTCATTCAGGACCCTCTGGAAATGACAGCTGGTGTTTCTGAAATGGGGAATCAAGGATGCAGTAAGAGAATTCAGAGAAGTTGAGGTGGGGTTGAGTGGGGTGAGGGATTCAGAGGGGGCCTGGCCAGTACTAAGAGGTGTCCTCGGAACTTCCCTGAACATGGCAGGGGTTTGGCAACGAGTGCGGATTGAAGGTAGAGGTTGCTCTTTGTCCACACAGGGTAGGAAGGGAAGGAGGGAAGAGAGTGACCCAGCTGCTGGACAAATCCTGCTCTCAACAACTGAAGTTCAGCCATTAGGAGGAAATGGGGAGATTTTCCTGTTAAGACTGAACTTCCTACCCCAGGGTGCTGTTTCAGGGCACCAAATTCTGCTTCTTTTCCCCCATGAAACTGTAGGGGTGTAAAAAAGGCCCCAGGCCCACAAGACCACTAATTCTTCACCTCTGCCAGTGTGATGCTCAGCCAGACCCTCCCTCACCTCATGTAGACGCCAGGGGGCACCATGGTAGAGAAGAACTGCTCAGAGGCATCCGGTCTCGGGGTCCCAGCGGCTCCTCTGGAAGGGCAGCACCACGTCCCCGCTCTGGTCGCGATCGAACACGGGGTCTCCGGGCGGGATGTGGATGTTGAGGAACTCGGCCGGGCAGCCAGGCTTTTCCACGCTCACCAGGTCCGAGAGCACGTGGTAGCCTGCGGGCGTCGGGGGGCAAACTGGTGAGAATTGCTACTCCCCACCGCCAAGGCTGACGCCAATTTCTGAAGAGCCTAAAGGCAGATGTTCCAAGGCAAATTCCGTGCCACCAGCTCTAAAACATTTTTCTAATTTGCAAAGTGGGGTTATAGTACCCTCCTCGCCCACCCCATAATGTTGTTGGGAGAATCAAAATAATATAATTAATGTAAGGGCTCCCCCAAGCCAGTCCCCCTCTCCTAACAGATCCTGCCTCTCCCTCCCTCTTCGGGGGAAAGAAGATATAATCACAACAGGAGAGGGGCGGCAGGGGAATCAGCTTCTAAAAGCTATAATGAGGGTTAGTGGCACTCCTGGGTTTGTAGTCAGTGATAAGAGAAAGATTAGGAGAGCAAATACCCCCGAATCAACACCCCCAAATCCCTCCAAGAGGAAGAAAGGCTTGAAGTGAGGCTTGGTGGGGAGAGGAAGTGGTTCGGGGTCTTGTATCGGTCTCCTGTGGACTTGCAGGGAGTCCTCAGGGCCCCTCTCCCCAGGCTCTGAGCTGAGCGCCAGGTCAACCCTCACCGAAGACGCGTTCTCCCACTTTGCTCTCACCGAAGAAGACCCCCAGCACTGTGCGATTGCGGCTGGATGGCAGCCCAGCTGTGCCCCGCATGGCGGCGTTGCTGAGTCGGCGCGGGTTGGGCAGCAGCGGCTCCCCCAGAGCCTGATACACGCCGTCCGCGTAATTAGCTGGTACAAGGCGCCGCAGTCGGGAGCCTGTGGGAAGCAGGGAGCGGGGCTCTGAGCACTCCGTCTCCAACAAGCCCACGAACCTCGCTCTACTCCTCCCTCCAACTCCCCACTCCCACTGACGAGACCCCTTCTTCTGTCCCCAGGGGTGTACAGGAATTCGCGGCGCAGGCAGCCGGGCGGCTGGCGGCTCGCTCTCTCGGCTTCTCCGCGCCGGGTCTCCCGCGACCCTGCCCTCCACTAGCCGTTCCCCACCCCAGACCACGGGACGCACCGGCAGCGCCACGCTCGTGGTGCCTCAGGTTGTTGAACCAGCCGTCATAGCGCTGCACTTCCCAGGTCAGCGAGACTGAGTCCTGGCCTCCTGTGGGTCAGAGGGTGGTCCACTCAGTGCTAGCCTCCCTGCGACCCCTCTGGGACCGGACGGCCTCGGCCCGTGCTTCTCCAGCCCGCCGAGCGCCCCCAACCCGACCCAAGTGGCGATACTCGCCCGGCGTCCAGGCTGCGCCAGGAAGTTTCCCATCTGGCTGAGCCGCTCAGCCATCTCACCCGATCTTCCAGCCTCAGGAAGCCGCTTGCCTGCACGTCTCCCTTCCCCAACTCCCAAGGGAAACTGGGAGACATCCCGAACTAGGGGCGCCTGGTACTTACCCGCTGGGTCCAGGAGTGCAGTCAGCAGAGCTCCCAGGAGCACCAGGGCCTTTGGCCTTGCACGGACCATGCTGACCCTGTGGCCAAGAGGGTGGGAGGTGGTACGTGAGGGACACGGAGCAGGCGTCCCCCACACCGACAGTTGGCACAGGAGGAGGAGACGCCAGCCGTGTCCACTTCTGGATCGAAGCTTTTAGAAACGTCACCAAGTACCCGCACCTGCGGGGCACTTTTTTAAAGGCATAAGCAGCCCTCAAGGCAGTGACACTGGTCCCCACCCTCCACCCCGTGGAAGAACTAACCCTGATCACACACAGGAACCCGGGAGGCACAAATCCTCTGGGGCTTGTTAGTCCCTGGCAGGACTTTACGTCCAGCCTCCCAGGTCCCGAACAAAGCCTTGAGTCCTACCCCTCAGGAACTGCTTCTCCTGGAGGAGGCAGGGAAAGGAACGTGGCTAGTGAGCTGGGAATCTGGAACCTGCAGTCCCTCGTACCCCTCAGTGAATGCCTGTGCATGGACACGAGGGATGGGAAGATCAGGTCCCAAGTCCCACTCAGACCTCTGGCTTAGGGCCCCCATTGGGGTCAGAAGTCTTTTTCTTGGAATCTTTGCTTCTCTGCTCTGCTCTCTGCCTCTGCCCCACCACTCCTCCCCAGCTCCGCAGATCCTCAGCCTCCCTGGCTTCATTCTCACCCTCCTCTCTGGGTCCTCTGAGGCCAGCTGTGCAGGTGTCCACTCAGGCCAGAACAGCACCAGATGTGAGCATCTGGACTGGGATTCACCCTCTTGCTATACAGGTGGGGATCCTCTCATTTGCATAGCAACTTCCGCCTCTCGCCTCTCGTTTGCATGACCTCATCCCTCTGGGACCTGGCTGCAAAGCCCCGACACAGCTCAGCACCCTGCCCAGGCTGCTATAAAAAGGATTTCAGGTCTTGTGCGACTTCCAAACGCAGAGCGAACACGCAGAGCTGGCCCTCCCACCTACCTAACTCCGTCCCGGCCAACCCAGAGCGCCTGAGGGCAGCTAGCTGCTGCGCTTCCTTGGGGGCAAGCCGAGGTGCTCAGACTTGACTTGTCTATTGAGTCCAGTCCTCGCACGCAGGGAACGGGGTAAAGGGAAGTGGGATCCGGGCTCGGACACCAGTGACCGCTCTCCCCACTGGAACAGACCCAGCTCGGCCGGGTTGCATCATGACTCTGTGGAACGGTGTGCTGCCCTTCTACCCTCAGCCCCGGCATGCCGCCGGCATCAGCGTCCCGCTACTCATTGTCATTCTGGTGTTCTTGGCCTTGGCTGCCAGCTTCCTACTCATCTTACCCGGGATTCGTGGCCACTCGGTAAGGGGGTACTAGAAGTTTAGGTCTGGGGGTGGAGGGTGTCAAGGACAGCATGTCTCTGGAGGATAGTACAGTTAAGACAGCGGCAAGATCTTCCATGCACTGAAGCACTGAACCAGACAGGTGGAGCATAGGCAGAAGTCCGGCCCAGCAAGCACCCCTTCCCAAGGTTAGGGAGAGGTCCCATACAAAACATCCGGAGGCTGACCCCAGCTGGAACATTCAGGAGGCTGCTGCAGAGAGTGGGTGCCCAGCCCAGTAATCCTGGGGCCAATTCTAGTCTTCACATGCTGCGGGGGTTTCCTGCCTCTCCTCAGGCTGCACCTCCACTCCCATCCCACTCCCATCCCGACCTCAGGTGATGACCTTCTGGCCAAGAGGACAGAAACCAGCAACTCATACTGCTGTGTTTCACCTGTGCACTGGGTTGAGTCATGTGTGTGGGAGCCCCCATCCTAATGACAGAGATTTCTCCACAGAAATTTCTTCGAAGTTGTAGCAGACTGGGCACTTTTTCTTAGATTCCCTCCTCTCCCAGAGCCTAAGTTGTCTGTTTTTCAAGTCTAGGAGGACCTAGCCTCCCTGAGTCTTGTGTTTGTTTTCTGGGAAACTGGCACACCTAGTAATATCTGAGAGGTTGTGTTCGCACCTCCTCTACTTGGTGACCAGACCTTGAGGCCTCCCTCTCCTGAGGGAGGTGACCGCTGCCTGCCTAGCACTTCTGGACTCACTGAGCCTCATCATGGCAGTGACCCAAGCAGGAGGTGGGACCAGGGCTGAAGAGGAAAGGGGATGAAGGTGGTGGGAGAGCAGCAGATAGAGACAGCCCAGTTGCAGGGTGGACTGGAAAATGGGGCTGGGAGGCAGAATCATGCAGCCAGAAAACATTAGAAAATGCCAGTGGCTCAGAGGGACTTGCATGACTTGCCTTCAGCCTTTAAAGGTCAGGAATGTAACTGGGAAAAGTGGGCAAGAGAGGGAAGTTGCAGAAGCACTAAAGGCCCGGGTGGCATGGGGTCAATGGAGAGCTTGGGGAGTCTGGTTGGGCAGTACCCAGGCCTGACCCGTTTCCTGTTCCTGCAGCGCTGGTTCTGGTTAGTGAGAGTTCTCCTCAGCCTGTTCATAGGAGCAGAAATTGTGGGTGAGTGTGTGATGCAGCGGAGGGGGAGAGGACCCGGGGTGAGGAAGGAGGTGGCCTGAGGACACCTGGGAAAATGGAGAACTGGGGATGGGTTCCCGCTCCCTCTTCCCATCCTCTTTCTAGTGGGCTCCTTCTATTGCCCACTCTTCCACCCTTACCGTGTATATCCCTTTGGACTCCTAGACCCCCCCATCTCTGTGCAGTGTCCCAACTCCCATCACCACCCTCCCAATCCCGTCTCCCCAATCTTCTCCCTAACCTTTCCCCTCCCCCACGGTTTGCCTCTCCCCACAGCGGTGCACTTCAGCACAGAATGGTCAGTGGGCAGAGTTAGCACCGATACATCCTACAAGGCCTTCAGTGCGGCACGCGTCCGAGCCCACGTCGGTCTGCACGTGGGCCTGGAGGGCGTTAATGTTACACTCACAGGTGAGGAGCTGCGGTGAAGTGAACTCCTGAGGTTGACAGACACCATGGTTGGGGGTGTGTGGCAGGCAGGGGCAGCTGGAGGACCTGTGAGGACAGCTCCCACAAGCTCATATAGAATAGCTTTCGGCTCTCATTGATTTGTGTTTTCCCCAACCGCTGCCAAACCTATTTCTCTCAAGATTCTCACTCTCCTATCCGAATCCGCTTAGTTGCCCGGTCCTCGCTGTACGCAGCCGGGTGACGACGACGCCCTCCGCAGGGAACCCAGTGCAGCAGTTGAACGAGACCATCGACTACAACGAGCAGTTCATTTGGCGGATCGGCGAAAACTATGCTGGGGCGTACACGGAGGCATTGCAGAAGGGGCTGCCGGATCCAGTTCTCTATCTGGCGGAGAAGTTCACTCCGAGCAGCCCCTGCGGGGTTTACCGCCAGTACCGCTTGGCGGGACACTACGCCTCGGCCACGCTGTGGTGAGCGCGGAAAGAAGACACTTTGCGTACTTGCGCGCGCGCGTGCGTGTGTGTGGCGGGGGTCGGGGTGGGGGCATGTGAGCCGGAGGATGTGAGCTACAGTTACAGACCGACGCGCTTGGGGTGAGAGTTGCCGCCTCGCGGGCAGATGGTCACGAGGTCCGTACAGACCGTGGGAATCCGAAGAGACCCAGCAATGGCTGGGCGCCGGCTACTCCCCTCCAGTGTTTCCCTGCGCCTCCACCATCCCAGCCCCGGGCTTTTGTTCTGGGGCCGGGAGGTAGGGGAGGCGAGCCCGTGGGAACCCGAGCGGTCTGGGGGAATCCGGCTCACAGCTCCGCTGGTCCCCTCCCCGCAGGGTGGCGTTCTGCTTCTGGCTCCTCTCCAACGTGCTGCTCTCTATGCCGGTCCCGCACTACGGAGGCCTGGCTCTCCTGATCACAGGCGCCTTCGCACTCTTCTCCGTCTTCTCCTTCGCCTCCATCTCCAGCGTGTCTCTCTGCCAGCTCCGCCTTGGCTCCTCCGAGCTCACCACTCACTACGGTGCCGCCTTTTGGATCACGCTGGCCACGGGTGAGGACCGAGGGAACCGGCCCCCGGGTGTCTGGGGGCAGAGACGAGATTTTTCCAGCGTGCACTTTCCGGTTTGCATAATGAGTTCACATATATTATCTAATTTGTCCCTCTCAGTAGTTCGTAGAGGCAGGCACTGTTGTGCCTATTTTACAGAGGAGGGGAAGGGAGTTCGGAAGGGTTCGGTATCTTGCCCCAGTGGCGTGCGAACCCGTGTATCATGTATGCCATATTAGAGGTCTTTCCGTGGTGCGTGTGTCTGGGGAAGAAACGCAAATACTTCCAATAGATGGAGTCGGGCGGCCGGGTTCTGGAGCCCTGACCGCCCTCTTTACCCGCGACTGCGCTAACGCAGGCATCCTGTGCCTCCTCCTCGGAGCTGCGGTGCTGAGTCTCCACTACGCTCGGACCAGCGCTCTTCGCACCTTCTTGGATGGAAGCGTCAAGGGCCTCGAAAGTCAGGCGAAAGGGAGCTCTCCTCTCATCCTCAACAACCCACTGCATAAGCAGTTCCGGGGCTCAGACTTAACCATCAGTACTAACCTGTGAAAGGGACTCAACCTCGGACTCCTACTCTGCCTTGGTCCCCCGCAGGCCGGGGAGCAGTGCCCACCGGGCCTGGGGAGCTCCGGGAGGGCACTGAGCTGGGGGCGCGGGGGGAAAGGGCCAGTGGCCTCAGATGTGCCGCCTGCACCCGGGTAAGAGTCTCCCAGGGTGAGCTGTAAATAAACTTTCTTCTTTTTTTTTTAAACTTTCCCCCATTATTTTCCATGGCTTTTCAAGGCTTTTCGGGATACGAGCTCTGGGGAGACTTCCCTGGGTTGGAGGCAGCCTCTCTCTCTGCTTTGCCACAGACACCGGATTCTCTGTGTCTGAAGAAGGCAGAGTAACCCGGGAAAGGGTCTGGGAGAGGGTGCCCTCTAGTGAGCCCAGAGAAGAACAATCAGAGCCTGCATCTTCCTGAGCTACCCCAAGTGGATGGTAGCAGTGACCAGGCAGGTCATTCCCCCGCACCTTCACCCCCGCTGGCCCTGTGGGATCCCCCTCTGCTGGCCCAGCTGAGGGGGCTAAGAAGAAATGGCATTTTGGAGTTTATTCACTAGCTTCATTTTATTCATTAAAGGGGTGGTGTCTGAGGGCCGAGGTAAATGTCAGCAAGGCATAAAGCTGTAAACCCCGGGATTTTTTGTTTGTTTGTTTTAGGTCCTTGGCAAGTCCTACAGTCTTATTTGGCAGATTTGAGAACTGAAGCTCAGAGAGGATGGGGCACAATCGGTTAATATTAGATCTAGAACAAGAAGTTTGGTCTCTCCTCCCTCGCAGTGCGTTCATTGTACCAAGAGATCACACAAGCTGGGCAAGTGAAGGGAGAACAAAAGGGAGCCAGGAAAAAGGAAAACGAGAGATGCAGAGGGATGAGAGGGAACACGGGAGAATCGCACTGTAAGCCCCCCGTACACGTATGTCATCATGTGGGTGGAGCTGGGTTTCAGTAAATGGCACCTCGAAGAGGCAAAGCCCCAAGGGAGGGCAGGGTAGCTGGGCAGAAGGAGGGGCAGCCCCTGCTTGGTCTCATCACGCATGGCAGCAGGGTTTATGGCAGCCCCAACATCTGCCTTAGGGCTTTTTATTTTGTTTCATGTTTTAACATCAATAGGAAGAGCCTCTTTTCCTACTCCACCTACACATTGGGGCTGGGAACCTGATACAACCCATCCTGCAGGCAGTTCTGGTGGTGTTTTGGGGGGGCTCCCAGTGAAGTCTGGAGCCAGATTGGAAGTCCAGGTGGCCACCAGGGAGATGAACTTTCCAGGGCACAGTCAGACTCCTCACAGGGCACCTCAGAGGAAGCCTCTGACAGAGGAATGTCCTGGGGCTCGGGACTGTCAGCTGTGGACCTGTAGCGAGGGCTCAGGAGTCCCCCTTCCTCAGGATCCCACTCCAGGACAGGGTCCTCTCCCACAGTGGCTGAAGAAAGCCTGCAGCCTGTGGGCCACCACCATGGCCAGGCCCAGCAGCACACAGAGCAGGCCTGGGGATGAGGCAACAAGTATCCCGCCTTAGTGATAGTAACACCTTCGCAAGGACATCTTCTGCTAAGAGCATTAAGACCCCTCTTAAGGGAAGCCTATATCGTCCCTGCTTCAGGGCAACTTAGGCTCCGAGAAGTGACTGGCATAGGGTCATATGGCTGGTGTGGCTCTGTTGCTCTGAGTTTTTGGACTCTAAACCCAGTGCTCCTTCAATTACATCCCAGGAGAGAGAGAGAGAGAGAGAGAGAGAACTCTGAAAACAGAGAAACCCTGGGGGGAGGGCAGGACAGGAGAGGACAATAAAACTGCAGGGCAATTTAAGGCTATGTGAAATAGGCACAGAGAAGTGTTCTAGGAATGGGGGACACAGAGAAGAGTGTTTGGGGGAAGGGGGGACATGAGATCGTAAGATCTGGGGAAGAGCTGGGTGAACAGAGAGTTAAGGGATGAGGGACATGACAGAGACAGAGATAAGACACAGGGGAGTAGGGATATATGAGGAGGGAGGGGCTGTGGGTCTGAGAAGGGGAAACCCAGCGATGAGGGATCTAAGACGGAGGGGGCTCTAAAGAGGGGAAAGGTCCCCAGAAGTGCCTCTCAGTCCCTGGAGGCAGACGCTTAACCCCATGGACCTGACGGGCCCCAGCCCTGAGTCCTCCCATCCCTGCCTTCAGGATTGGACGTCACCTGTGGTCAATGTGATCCAGTAGGCAGGCCCACGGTGAGTGTGCAGTGTGGCAGTGCCCAAGCGTAGGGGACAGGGCAGGGTGAGTGACATGGCCGTGGAGAAGAAGAGCAGTCCCAACAGCTGGAAGACACCCGTGGCCAGCACAGGCATGGACAGCATCACATCCGCCAGCAGCCAGCAGAGGAATGCCACCCTGGAGAGCCAGGGGAAGGCTGGCCCAGGCACCTCTACCTTGTTTGGGGTGAACTTCTACCTGGAGGGGCCCAGGTGGAGGACACCCCAAAGAGGTGAGGTAGGGATTCCTGCCTGTGGGCTTCCCAACCAAGCACCGTGGTGACTGGTGCCAGACTGTCCCACTAGGGGTCTCCACATGAGTGGGGGAGAGATGGGTAGGAACCCCACTCCTGGGTCTAGGCCAGCAGGGCCTCCGTCCCACCCTCACCACAGTGTGGCCGAGGTGTAGTGTCCCGCCAGGCGGTACTGGCCATGCAGGCCACACGGGCTGTGTGGGGTGAACTTCTCGGCCAGGTAGAGCACGGGGTCTGGCAGCCCCTTCTCCAGTGCCTTGGCATACTCCTCGGCGTAGTTCTCCCCCAGGCGCCAGGTGGACTCCTTGTTGTAACAGCCAGTCTCCGTTCAGCTGCTGCACCGGGGTCCCTGGGGAATGGAGCAGCTGTGCCCAGCAGGGACCCGAGGGCCAGAGTGGGTATTTACCTGGGCAGAGGCTTATCACACTGGAAGAGGACCAGGCTCTGGTCTCAAGTGAGAGAAGGCAGCTTCTGAGGCCTGAGAACTTCCCTTCCTACCTCCCCCGGCCCGGATCCTAGAGCTCTTTAGACCACACCCAACATAGATCCCAAAGCCGCAGAGCAGAGGCTTTCCCTTCCTCCCAGGCAAGAGCCCCCTCTCACCTGTGAGCGCGATGTTGACTCCTCCCAGCCCAATCTGCAGCCCCACAGCGGTGCTGATGCATTCCGAACTGAAGGCCTTGTATGATGTGTTGGTGCTGACCTGGCCCACAGACCACTCAGAACTGAAATTCATGGCTGGGGTTGGGGAGTTTGATGTTCAGGAACTCAGGGAGGTCTGGGCATTGCTGGGTTAGTCAGAGGGAGAGCTGCAAGGGGACCATGTCAGTTTTGCTCATAGTTGTGTATCCATTTACCCGCCTAGGACCTGGCTCATGGTAAGTTTGCCAACAATAGGTATGGGATGAATAAATGAATAAATGGGTCAGAATCTAATATCTCCCCTGGTCATAATCCTCTTCCCCCTGTCCTCCCTTCCTGCCCCCATATAGGGAGAACTACTCAAGCAGCTGGGGCAGGAAACATTAACATAATAAACCATGCTGGGCAAACACAGAGAGCTTCAACATAGAGACTTTCTATGTTTCCTATCGCCTGATCCCCAAAATAAAGCAAGCAGCCCTCCACCATTCTCTCCCTCCAGCCTCCGCAGACCCTGTCCCCAAAGGCATTCATTTTGACCTGCTTTCCTCTGAATAAATATGTTAGGAAGGTTGGAGAGATGCATCCAGGAGGCTTGCACCTGTCAGGGCAAAGGTAGATGTGAGGGGATAAGGCCAGGGTGAGGGAGGCGTGCGGGTAGGGAGGTCTGGAAGCCCACCCTGAAGCAGAGCCTCTGTGAGGGAGCCAGGATAGAAGAGATGGGATGCAGGCAGCTGCCCAAGTCAGCTACACTCCACACTTACCCAGGATCACAGCTCCAATGAATAAGCTGGTCACTACTCGCAGGATCCAGAACAGCCTCTGCATCACAGGGTGGGCGGGTTTAGGATGGAGCACCCTCCTTCCAAATCCACCCTTTCTCTTTCCAGACTCGGGAAGGGTGTTCTAGAACTGAGGTCACTTGGTCACCAGAGATCAAAGTGTCTGGCCCATAATAGATACTCAGTAATTATCTGTTGAATCAATGAGCAGGGAGCTCTCTGCTGGGAGGGTGGGTGACGCTTTCTCGGGACTAGAATCTCTTTCCTGAATCTGATTGTAATCAGAAAGTCTGGCCCCCTCACCTCGAGGCCGAGGTCTCTCTGGGGCTGGGGTCTCCAGGGCTGGTTTTGTTTCTCACCATCTTGCCCCGAATGCCTGGCAGGATGATGATGAAGGTGACCAGTGAAGTCATAAAGATGGTGATGATGATGGCCAAGGTGGTGACCATTGGGAAGTTCGGCTTGGGGCCAGCGTAGAAGGGGAATGTGTGTCCCAAAGCAGCCATTCTGGTGGGGTTATTCAGGGGAGGCGGATGCTCTACAACAACAGGTGTTTACTGAGTGCCCTCTATGTGCCACACACTGTTCTTGGGGCCAGAGATCCAGCAGAGAATAAACCAGACCCTTCTTCTCTGATGCTCACCAGACGCCACTGTTACTGCCATTTCCGCTACCCCTCAGCCATCCATCTCCACGTGTTTTTAGCTGTGAGAGAATAAGGGTCTTGGCAATCAGTCTCTGTCACTCCATGCTCCCTTGCTAACCCCCAGGTCCCCTAAACCAGTGCCACCACTACCCTCCAGGCTTCTCTGCTTCCTCTGGGACTGTCTTAAGAAATGTAATTCTCTTTTATCTCCTTCAGGCCTCCAGCACAAGCAGACGGATCACAGAACATAGAAAGAGCTATATTTTCTGTCAAGAGAAGGCATAAGGCTGAAAGATGGTACAGATACAAAAAGGTTGGCTTTCCTTCTCACTCCCCAAAGAACAAAGGCAAGATAGCTCTGCTAAGTATATAATCCAACTTCATCATCAGAGGGCTGATTCCCAGACCTGGCACTGCCCAGGCTGGTCTGACAAGCTTTCTCGGGCACTCTGGCTCCTGTTCTGGCAACTCGAGAGCAATCGAGCTGAACTGAGCTCACCTCAATAGGCACTGAAGGAGCCTGCCCTCCACTAGGGCACAGTGCTGGGGCCAGATGTCCTTCTACCCCACACATCATCAACAGCAGCCTTCCTCCTTGATTTAAGTTCCTAGGCTTCATTTCAGGTCAAACCCTGGCTTAGCTCTTTTCTGTCTGTCCCCTGATCTCAGAGCTATTTTGGCTCTAGTTTGTCTCTTTGCAGACAGGATATTGGGGAAATGGCACCTAAATTTACTGTGCTTTGTTAAATCCAGACAGAATGATTGCAAGACATGCCATTATTTTAAGTACCACAAAGAAAGAAAGAGGAAAAAACACTGCCAATTAAACAATGACAGCCATCGCTGGTGAAACACACCTCAATTTCAGAGATGTCAAAATGTGAAAAAAAAAATGCATCTTACAATCAACGAACCCAGATCTGCTCATTTCCCTGTGTATAATCTGTACTGGGGCCTTGGTACCCAGGAGGCTCTGTAAGTTACAGTCTGACCAGGTAGTGTCTTGTTAAGTGATACAGTGAAAGAATAAGCTTAGAAGTTTAGCAGCTCTGTGTTTGAATTCTGCCTTTGCCTCTTCAAGTTACAGAGACTTGGGTGTATTTTAAAAATAGGGATGATGATGATAATGTTTACTTCATAGGGTCATTGTGAATATGAAACAAGATTGTGTCTGTAAAGTGTTAAGAATAGTACCTGGAACAGAATAATATTAATAAATGGAAGCTACCAGATTGGGAAGGAGGGGACATTTCATTTGCCACCAGGGAAGCCCCACCAATCCTTCTTGATGGGAACCCTGGGCAGGAATCAGTTCTGGTTCTTCACTGACTGATTTTTTTTTTCTTTTATTTTAAAATTTTTTTGGCCACACTGCACGGAGTGTGGGATCTAGGTTCCCAGACCAGGGATTGAACCTGCACCCCTGCATTGGAATCCTGGGGTCTTAACCATTGGACCGACAGGAAAGTCTCATTCACTGACTGATTTTATAACTGGACAGGCAAATGACAACCTCCCTGTTTCTTGGGTTCCTCCTCTACAGTTGGATATGATGATCTCCAGGACCCATTCTAGTTCTAAATTCTGTGGTTCTCTATGACACATCAGAGCTCCCAACGTCTCTCTCTCCTTCTAGGCTGGCCACCTCCTTGTGCTGTCTCTGGGGAGTAGCATGGTATCAGGCAGAGATAAAGAGACAGTTTAAATGTTTAGTTCTGTCTTTTGGGCAAGTGAAATAAACACCTTCTCAGTTTTAACATGAAGTTTTGCTTTTTTTCCTTAACTCTTCAACTCTCCCATTCCAGAGGAATGTGTATCTCCTTTCTTCTTGGGCTCTGACTCCAATCCTGCCTGTCTTCACCACCACCTTTCTCATCAGTTCTCCCCCTTTCTCTTGGTGACTTTTCAGCTTCTCTTTCTCTGCTGGCTCTTTCTCTCAAGGATATGCTTACATTTCTCCCATCTTAAGAACACAAAGAAAAGGAACTCTTTCTCTTGACCTTTTGGGTCCCCTCCAGCTACTATCTTACGCCACCCTCTCCCTTTCACAGCCAGGCTTTTGGGAAGAAGAATTGTCTATGTATGTCCACTGCCTTATTTCCTCAGTGAATCTGGCTTCTTCCCATCCCCAACTTCTCTCTTTTAGGTTACCAAGCGCTAAATCTAAAGGGAAATTTTCACTTTTCATCATTCTTGATCTCTCTGTAGTAATTCCTCTTTCTTCAGGCTTCCTCCCTGAGCCTCCATGACACCACGTTCTCCTGGGTCTCCTGCCTTTGGCCAATCCTTCTGTGGCTCCTTTGCTAGTTCTTTCTCCCCTCTTAAACATTTATGCTCCCTAGGATTCTGTCTTGACTCTCTTCTTCCAGCGCTCTTCACGATTCCCTCGGCAAGTTCATCCATTCCCATGGCTGAGGCTTCTCAAATCTATGTCTCCACGTAGACCCCCTACTTGGGCTCCAAACACAAAAGGGCCAGCTATCCTCTGGACATTTCACTTGGCTGTTCCAAGGATGCCTTGGATTTAACAGGTCCCAAACTGAATTCACGGTCTCCACTCTGCTTTTTCTTCTGTTTTATTTGTCTCTTTGGTGGCGTCACCACCTCATCAATCAAATAAGCCAGAGAGCTGAACCATCTTACCTCCTAAATATTTCTTGAAATCACCCAAGCATTTCCTTCCCTACTGCCTCTGCCCTAATTCAGCCTCATCCTATCTGGCCCGGTGCCACAACAATTCTTCTAACAAGCAAATCTAATCATTTCACGTCTTTGCTCTGGGTTAAATCTAATCTTCTCACCATCACATGCAAAGTCCTTTGTGATCTGGTCCCACCTGCACTTCCATCTCCATCTTTTGTGCAATCTAATCTCTAGCCATACTAAACTACTGGCCTCTCCCTGAATCTGACACGCTCTTTCAAGCCTTCGTGCCTTTGTATATGCTGTTTCCTCTCTCCGGAATGCTCGTACTCCCATGGCAGACTCTTCACCCATCAAGTCTCAGCTTGTGTTACCACCTCTGTGAAATTTCCTCTGGCGTCATCAGGCCAGTGTAGGTGTTCCCACCTCTAATGTTCTGACTGCATTCTGAACATACCTTCACAATCACAATAATGGCACTGCACTCTGTTTGAACGTTTAGAACCCATTAGCTTCTAATCTCCTAAAGGGCGACGACTTTGTCTTTCCGTCTTTGCATCCCCTGCATGCAGCATATACTTACCAATCAGCCTGTGGATGGAATGGATGAATATATGAATGAACGGGTCCCTATCCCTGCGAGAGGCATCTTCTGTTTTGCACACAAGAGGGAGCTGTGCTCCCTCACTGCCCTCTATCATAATCATTCAACATTAACTATCACCAACATAGGGCTAAGGACTGGACAGGAAGGGATTTGACCAACCCTGTCAATTTTTAGTGCTTTCACAAAATTTTCAGAAAGCCTCTTCCAACAGCTGGAGTCTCCAAAGCATGAATGTTCATGTTTAATTGAATCTGAAACATAAATTTCAACTCCAGCTGGAGATAAGTAAGAATCTGAGGATTAAATTATTTTGTAAAAGATGTGATAGTGATACTTATCTTTTTAATATTTATTTTATTTTACTGTTTATTTATTTATTTGGCTGTGCCGGGTCTTAGTTGCGGCATGTGGGATCTTTTTAGTTGCAGCGTGCAGGCTCTTAGTTGCGGCATGCACGTGGGATCTAGTTCCCTGACCAGGCATCAAACCCGGGCCCCCTGCATTGGGAGCGTGGAGTCTTAACCACTGGACCACCAAGGAAGTCCCAATGATACTTATTTTAAAGCAGATATTTATTGGTCTAAGAATTTTTTATTTATGACACCTAGACTGAAGCCGTTACAATTTTGATGGAAGGCTATATGATTTAGGAAAGGCTATAAAATGTAGAATATCTTGGTTAATATAGGAAGATAAAGCAAGTCTGAATATATAGTATTCAAGTAAGAGTAAATGTTATATGCTGGAATTTCAAAAACAAATATTTGCAACATAGGCAAATAATAAAGGTGCAATGTTTTTTGATCAGGGTCATGTATTAGCATTATTCCTGCATTTACTTCAAAGAGAGCTTATAAAATATTTTATAAGAATGGCTCATCTCTATTAACATGATGATTCAAAGAAACACTAACAAAAGGGTTTCTGTATCTTAAGCACAGAAGAGCATGTTAACTTATCTCCAATTCTCCAAAACATTAAAATTGACTAAAGCAAAAAGACAGTTGGTGAATAAAATTTACCTTAATTCCTTCTTCTTCAGTTTAATGAATGAGGTCTTCTTTAATCTACATTGCCCAATTTAAAGTTAATTTTTATTGACCCTGATCCTAATTTGGTTTTAATTATTAAGCTAAGAGGCCTCCTGCATGAAGAGGTGGGACTGAAATGAAAAGTTCCCACACCCAATAATCCTGCTTTTCCTACAAAGCTTGTAGTTTCCCTTGGGAACATCTTCCTCCCTGGCTTGCCAAGGAGGGTCTGACAGTAGAATTTTTCTAATCTGAGAGAAATCTCATGTCAATCTTCACTCCACCACTTCTCCCCTAGCTGACTACCATGACTGTTATATTGATATAAATATATACTAATATAAATAAGCACAGGATACAGTCGGACATACACCTGCAGGTTCATATAAACAGAAATACAGACACAAGAAGGAAGGAGTTCCCAGTAACAGACCTCTAGACACAAAAACGCTGCATCAGAGGCTCCTGTGACAAAACTGAGGTGCTTTCTCACAGGGTGGGCCAATCCCTACACTTTGGGGGTTCTCCTTTCTCACCTGGCCTGGAGAGGTAAGGGACACCTTTTCCCTTTCTGAACTCCCTTGAAATACTAAAGCATTTCTCATACTCAGTTGCATTCAGATACAGTTACCCATTCCTTACCTACCACAGGAGAAGTGGGGTTCCTGTGTGTGTATGAGGGATGGCCAAGAAATAAGGCTACAATCTTTTAAGGAAATATAGCCTAGTACAAGCTCCAGACTTCAGCATTCAAAGTTCTTATGTACTTTCTTAATGCGCTGTGGCCTCTGGTAACTTCACAGGGATTTCTTCCTGAAGTCTTCCCCTGACTGCCTTCCCCTTCTTCTAGAACCCATAAAGACTACTAATTCTCTACAAAGGGGGAGTGGGTGACATTCTTGGAGTTGCCAAGAGCTCTTATTGGTGATACAGACCTACTAGAATGTGATGGTTTATTTCTCTGGTTAGGGTGGACCCCATTCAAAGTTTACGGCTCTGGATGGCTAAGGGGACCCTGTCCAGAACTCCTGTCCCAGTCTCTTTTCTTCAAGAAGGTGTGTGGGCGTGTGTATGTGTGCTTTTGCACCGAAGTGGGAGTTAAGTGGAGAAAGAGAACAAGATCTGAAAAGCACGTTGGGGTAGGAATCCCTAACAAGGGCTGTGGTGTGTGAGGAGCCTTGGGGTGCTGAATCACGCCAGTCAAACTATCTAGACTCCAGTTAAGCAGAGATAAACCTTGGGACCTTATTAAGTTTGTTGTTGTTGTTTTGTTTGTTTGCCTGTTCTTAGTTTCTCGCCATACTTTGTTTTTGAACTCCCACTAGGTCTGAACTTGGTCTGGGCGGATGCAGGAAGTGCGCCTCTAGGGGCCGGGGCGGGGACAACACTTCAAGGTACCCTCCAAAACCCACCCGGACCGCACAGACCCCAGCAGGCGCATCCCCGCCACTCAACCCGGACCGCTGTTTCCTACCTTCGTCTCTTCTAAACACTGCGTGCCTCGCAGCACGCGCAGCTCTCCTCCTCGTGGTGGAACCTCACACGCAGCGCCCCCGGGGATGGGATAGAGAAGGAACCAGGTCTGGACTTTCTGTCGCCCAAAGCGCACGCCCTTTCTCCTGGCGGGGCTCTCTTCCAACCCCCACTCTTCTAACTCACTTAAGTACTAGACTATGACCAGACAAACCAGGTCCGGGATGCTTTCCCGCCCTTCCCCCAGCCCCCTACTCCAAGTAGCCTCAACCTACTCAGACCGCACCCGAGGCTCTGAGGCGCTGCGCCCGCCCCCACCCAGCCTGGGACAGAAAAAGGACGGGTGCACGAGAATCGTGTCCTACGCAGCCATCCCTCGGACCCCTGCTTCTCCTCGCCCCTTGCCCACAACCCCGGGCAGTTCTAGCACAAACCTAGCGATGCAATCCGGGGTCCGGCAGGGCGCGGGAGGCGCTCGAGGGCGGTGAGACCCCCGAGATCTCACGAGGACCTCCGGGGGGTGGGTGTTACCACGGACTCTTAAAGGGTCTTAGGACGGATGCCTTGCTCGAACGCGTGGCCTGGCCTGCAGGCGCTGACCGATCCTCTTGGTCTTAGAGCCCAGATCCGCCCGCGTGGAGAGGATTTGGGGGACGCCTCCCCCGTCTCCTCGCACCCTCTCCCCCTCTTCTGCCCTCTCGCCAGCCCCAGCAGACCGGTAGAGGCGGACTTGCCCTTTTCGCCGTTCACTCGGCCGCATTAGCCGAGCCTTGCCACGGACTGGACATCTACCCCATCTGAGCCTTGCGAGCCCGTGCGGTCTCACCCTCGGAGCCCCTCGGTGGTTCCCGGCGCGCTCGCTTTTTTCCTCTCCATCCCACCCCGCCCCGCCCCGCCGCGCCT
>NW_020174925.1:153073-201651 GCF_003031525.2 Neophocaena asiaeorientalis asiaeorientalis
TGAAAACTGGGACGTGTGGTCCCTTCTTCACCCCCCAGCCCCGGCAGCCC
This sequence comes from Neophocaena asiaeorientalis asiaeorientalis, assembly GCF_003031525.2. Classification (NCBI taxonomy): domain Eukaryota; kingdom Metazoa; phylum Chordata; class Mammalia; order Artiodactyla; family Phocoenidae; genus Neophocaena; species Neophocaena asiaeorientalis. Next base: position 153,124 of record NW_020174925.1, read on the forward strand.
CGGCGCAGAGCTGGAGAGGGAGACGGACCCGAGCGCAAGTCGCGGGCCCAGCTGTGAGCCCGGCGGGAGACAATCCGCCGCCCGCGCTCGAGAGACGCCGCGGCCACAGGTCAGACCCAGGAGGGCATCCCCCGCCCGCGGGCCCGGGCGCTCCGGGTAAGGTGACTAAGGTGGCGTGTGCCCCAGCGCCGCCACGTTTTTGAGGGAAGGGGAATTCTAGCTTTGGCCCCCCTGCGCCTCCGTTCTTAACCTGAGGCTAAAATGAGCCTGTGAGGTCCTATCCTCCGCCCCCACCCCCCTCAACGACTGTTTGGAGAGACTGGATTCTTTGGGACCTGGGAATGTTGGGTGGCCTAGTTTGCCTGGGCCTAGGGGCTCCCTCTGGAGCTCCTCCTGGTTCCAGCACATCATGCCAAAAAGGGAACTTTGGGCATTTAGAGTCCAGGCTTTCCCCTTCAGCCCTCCCTTGGGACCACGTTGGACTACCTATGGAGCTGACTCATCTTTTCCCTAGCCCAGGGTCACCACACTAGGGCTTTGGGCCTGGAAAGCAGCCATGTGGGGAAAGAACCAGGCAACCTGTGTTCCCTCCTGGTTCTACCACAGCCCCGGGGGCTTCACTGCCTTGTCATGAGGCTGTGCTTTCTTTTCAAGGCTGTTGGGAAGTTACGGAACCAGCGATGCTGCGTAAATGGTTGTGGCTACCCACCCAAAAGGAGTGGTTATGAAGCGTGTCCACCTTCCCCTTCAGTTTCTCCCCGCAGCCTGGCCTGAAAGCTCTCTGCGTGCTTTTACTGGTTGAGTGGTACACCTGGCTGGGGCCCAGACTCCTGAAGACATAGTGGTGGGGGGAAGGGGCAAGACATCCTGGATCAGGGAAGAACCACTGTGGCCACTTCAGCATGTCCAGCCTTTTGCCTTTAACCATCCAAAGCCCTTCACTGGGGTGGAGTGAGTGGAATGCTGAGCTTTTGAATTTTGCTGGGCCTACATATTTTTCATTTGTTTAATGGGAGATGTCAAGTCGGGGAGGAGATCATCGTCTGGGTTCCCTCCTCTGTGACTAGACGACAACAACCTGTCCAGGAGCCCTGAGGGTTTGGCTAGGGATGAGGCTTTCCCTGAGCTCCTACCTTCCTCTGCTAGACAGTTCCCCAGCCACACCCCACCCCCTTCTCCATATTGCCTTTAGGAGGTCTTCACTGGCCTTAGGCACTCCTTGCGCCACTCAGGAGTCCCAGCCTGAGTCCCCTGCTGCCTCTGTTTCCCTGTCATCCCTAGGTGATTTGTTGGCCTGGGAGAGAGAGCAGAAAGCCAGCCCCAAACACATAAGCACCGGGGGCTGCATCCTTTCTGAGTCTGCCCAGAGAAGCCAAGCTCCAGCCTACCCTCTCTATATCACATTTACATAACATCTGTCACTTTTCTTGCTTGGAATTCAACCTCATTCTCACATTTGATTCTGGCAACCAGGCTAGGAGGTAGACAGTTCAGGCATGTGTACTCCCATAGCCAGAAGAGGAAACCAAGGTCCAGAGCAGATAAGTGACCTGCCTAAGATCACACTAGTGGACTGTCAGCCGCACAGTATCCTGGCCTCAACCCAGTGTTCTGGCCCCCAAGCAAGACTCTGTCCAAGGAACACACACACACACACACACACACACACACACACCACACACACACACACACACACACACGGCAGGAAGCTGAGTCAAAGCAAGGTTTCCAATTAATCTGAGAAAGTAAAGTCTAGGAAAGCAGAGATTTCTGTCTGCTTTGTTTATCACTTAATCTCCAGTGCCCAAGTCAGTGCCCGCTATGTAGTGGGTGCTTATCAAGTGTTTGTTGAGTGAATGAAAGATTCTTGGGAGAGAGTCAGTCTCCTGCCATTTGCTACACACTCGGGTCTTGGCCCAGTCCCAGGCCTTGATTCATAGGGGCCTCAAGAGGCCCTGACTCTCCTGAACTGCTGGAGCTCATTCTCTCTGTCCTTTGTCTTTTTTCTAGGGTCTCCATTTTAGGGTGTTCTAACAACTGAGCCCTATTAACATTTTCATCATGGGCTTCCACTCGGCTCTGACATGGACACTCCTGGTTGGGCCATGGGTGCCCATGGGTGAGTAAAGCTGAGTCAAAGCAAGGTTTCCAATTAATCTGAGAAAGTAAAGTCTAGGAAAGCAGAGATTTCTGTCTGCTTTGTTTATCACTTAATCTCCAGTGCCCAAGTCAGTGCCCGCTATGTAGTGGGTGCTTATCAAGTGTTTGTTGAGTGAATGAAAGATTCTTGGGAGAGAGTCAGTCTCCTGCCATTTGCTACACACTCGGGTCTTGGCCCAGTCCCAGGCCTTGATTCATAGGGGCCTCAAGAGGCCCTGACTCTCCTGAACTGCTGGAGCTCATTCTCTCTGTCCTTTGTCTTTTTTCTAGGGTCTCCATTTTAGGGTGTTCTAACAACTGAGCCCTATTAACATTTTCATCATGGGCTTCCACTCGGCTCTGACATGGACACTCCTGGTTGGGCCATGGGTGCCCATGGGTGAGTACAGATTGGAGAAGAAGCACAGCTAGGAGCAGAGGAACCCAGCATCCTCTGGGGTCCTCCAAGGACAGAAGCTGTGTCATATTCACCTCTGTATCCCTAGTCAGTCCCTAGCTAATCCAGCACGCTGCACATGGTAGGTGCTCATTTCAAGCTTCTTGACTAGATGAATGGATAATGGAATGAAAAATTTCCCCAAATACACAGAATTAGGGAGCCTTCATCTGCGTGTCAGCACTTCCTGTTTTATTCCTTACAAACTGGGGGCCCTTTCTATCTCTTCTGTCTTCTCTCTTTCTTCACGCAGTAAGGACCCCTGACACCCCATAGAGGAAAAGACTGATTAGACACACAAAACAATAAAGGATCTTGGTATCGGACTGGACCCAAAGCTAAAGGGAAGTCGCCAGTGTTTTAACACAATATGATAAAAACAAAAACAAAAATCAATAAGATCCGGGAGTTTCCTGGTGGCCTAGTGGTTAGAATTCTGGGCTTTCACTGCCGTGGCCTGAATTCAATCCCTGGTCGGGGAACTGATGGCATGGCAAAAAAATTAAAATTAAAAAAATATATATATCCATAAGCATTTGTTACTTCAGCTTTGGACAGTCTCTTATTAGAATCTGAGGCCATTCTCTGTAGTCTGGGTCTCTGAGGAGAAAAGTGAGCTTAAGGTGCCACAAATTAGGTTAAGAGAGCAAGTCTCTGATCATCAGGGGTGGGGGATGCACCAGGAGAAAGCAGAGAGAATCTGTGGCGTGATTGGTCTTGGCTGGAGGTGACAGCATGGTGAGGCAGCCCGTGCAGTTTCTCCCTTGCCAAAGCTGCTCACGTTCCCTTTCCTCCCAGTCCTCTCCTTGCCTTGGCCGTGGATTTTCCTTTTTTTCCCCAGCTCTTGCCTCTTATTCCCAGAGGTATTCTCCCCCATACCCTATGCAAGAGGCGGCCTCCTTGTTCTGCCACCGGTTCATCTTATTTTAGAGACCACATGTATGTGGCTGCCCTAGTTCCTGCCCCATGTCCTGGATCCTTAGTTGAGCTCTTTGCTCAAACATCAGGGCCTGAGTCATCTACCCTCTCAGACCCCCTGGCGAGTGTATGTATGATATGTGCTGACGTGCGTGCTCCCAGGGCACGGGGCAGGAAAGTAGCTCTGAGATCCTGTCCTTGGTCTGAGTGGAGAGACAACCGGAGGAATGGGTCTCTCTCTGGCTGATGAGAGTCCTTTTCTTTTCTCTGTTCTCTGAGGTGAGCAGACAGGGAGCCTAAGCCCTGTAGCCTCCTAGTTTGGGGAAAGGACTCTGGCTGGTCATCTGATCTACTGACCAGAAGGATCCTTGCTCCACTACTGATTCTAGACCCTTTCTTCTGCCCCCACTGCCTGAGTGCTTTCCTCGACAGCTGAGTGCTTCCTCCTAGACCCTAGTTTTTGGAGAATAAAGTAGGGTCAATAGAGGAATCATATGGGGAACATGATGCCCCAGAAGAGGAGGCAGCAAGGTTATCCACATGACCAGTCAGTCCCTGATCTCACCCAAGAAACTGGGGGAAAGATAGGGGTAGCAATAGGCCCCAAAGCCACAGCCCCACGGCCCACACCCTTGCTCTGAGAGTGGCTCAACGAGAGAGCCAAGCCCCTCTCCATATTTCCCCTGCCCAGGGGTGAGTCACAGAATGACATGTCCTTCACTGGGTGGAAGCGTGGCTGACTCTTGCCCTGTATGATGTTTTAGGGCTGGGAACCGTTTCTGTCCTGTCCCCCAGGGAGTTGGGGTGTGAGGGCAGTAGAAGGCTCCTACATCCCTTGCGCCACCGCCACTGTTCTCTTTCACCCTCCTCTTCCTCTCTGAGGCCATTTATCAGCACACACTGGCTACACCACTTTAGTGGTCCCTGCCATAGTTGTCCAGTGAGCAGCTTAAAGACTGGGCTTGAGTTTGGACATACCCTGGGTAAACTCCCTCCATACCCTACCTCCTGCACTGTGCTGGGTATCCACTTTCTGCTGCTGGCCTGTCCTCTCATGCACTGATTTGCTCAGCTGCCCCTTCCCTCTGTTCTCACACAGGAGCTCAGAACCCCATTTCATGGGAGGTGCAGCGATTTGATGGGTGGTACAACAACCTCATGGAGCACAGATGGGGCAGCAAAGGTAGGTGAGAGCCAAGTGGAGATGGAGCCCCAGGGTCAGGGAGGTAGCCACCGCTAAGGGGCAAGGGCTGGCAGGTACCAGCAAAGGCTCACCCATTCCTAAGGTTTTAGGATCTGTGGTGTGGAAAGGAGCCTGGCAGAGAGGTCAGGGAGCCCCCTGAGGATTCATCCTTGCCCCTACCCCTCCTACTCTAGGCTCTCGGCTGCAGCCAGCTATGCAGTTGGTGTGTACCAGCCCTTCCGAGAGCCTCATTTGCCCAACCGCCGGGCACTTAGCAACACAGCCATGAGGGGCCCCGCAGGGCAGGGCTCCCTGCGAAACCGCACAGTGCTGGGAGTGTTCTTCCACGAGAGCCTCAACCTCTGGGGAAGGGAAGCCAGTGGGGTCAGCTGGACACCTCTGTGTCTGAGGCGGGAAGTCAGGGAATGAAGGGAGAGAGTGATGGAGGGTCTGAGAGAAGGGGTGAGAGATGGAAGAGGAGGCAATGGGGTGGGGTAGGGGTCGGAGCAGGGGGAGAACGTCTGCTTGGGGGAGGCATAAATCTGCGTCACCTTGAGTTGTTGATGGGAGTGGGGTTAGAGGAGCATGGAAATAATCTGGTAGGTACTCTTGGGGGGACTCCGTTCTCACTCTGCCCCTGTGGCTCCTAGGACAGGTTCAGGGCAGGGTTCTGATTCTGGTAAGAGGGCTGGGGGGTAGGCCAGCAAAATGGGGGTGCCAGGTGGGCCTGACTGCAGTGACTGTGGGTTGTTGGCTCCCAGCAGGAATGCTCAGCTCCTGCTGGCCATCCATGGTGCCCACACTTGTTATCCAGTGTCCAGTGTCCCACTGAGTCTGGCAGGCCCTTTGGGCAGGCTGCATTTTGGAGCCGGTGCTGCCAGCCCTACCGCTTAGGCACATTCACTGGGCACCTCCCAGTTACCAAGGAGACCAAACTTACAACGAAAACAGTTTGGATGAAGGCTTAGGAAGGGGTGGGGAGGTCAAGGCTTACGCTTGACCATAATGGCTTCTGAGTCTTTTGAAGCTTCAGGGGAAGCGGGTGGGGGGTCTAGATAGACTGCTCAGCGGCTCTCAGCTGGCCCTCCCACGCCTTCCTCCATTGCGGGCAGGCTACCACGTGCAAGGTTCCCACCACACGCAACGGCCGCCCGGCCCTCGCCCGCCCTGAGCCGCCTAGGCCACCCGACCCCCGGCTCAGCCTCCCGCTGTCCCCACAGACCAACGAGGCGACGGGCTGGCTGGACGGCAGCGCCATCTATGGCTCCTCGCACTCCTGGAGCGACGAGCTGCGGAGCTTCTCCGGGGGGCGGCTGGCGTCGGGGCCCGACCCCGCCTTCCCCCGGAACGCGCAGGACCCGCTGCGCATGTGGACTGCGCCCGACCCCGCCACGGGACGGCGCGGGTCACGGGGGCTGTACGGTGAGGCGGCGGGGGCGCGGGCGGGGGGCCGGCGAGGTGCGCCCCCCTCGGGCCCACCCGCGCTCAACTCCTCGCCTGTGTCCCCACCGCGCGGGCAGCCTTCGGGGCGGAGCGAGGGAACCGCGAGCCCTTCCTGCAGGCGCTGGGCCTGCTCTGGTTCCGCTACCACAACCTGTGGGCAGAGAAGCTGGCCCGCAAGCACCCGCTCTGGGGAGACGAAGAGCTGTTCCAGCACGCGCGCAAGAGGGTCATCGCCACCTACCAGGTCGGTCGCGCGGCCCTGCCCCCACGTCCTTGTCCCCGGGAGACTCCGCTGCCCCGCAGAGCCCTCCATCCTTGGACAAGCCCACCCAGAAACACCCCTCCCCAGACAGCTACCGTCTAGGGAAAGCCCCTGAGAGTGATAAGGAGGCAAAGCGCTAGTTATACCAGAGGTTTTCTCGTGATTGTTATTTAGCTGCCCCTCGCCCCTGCCCTCGTTCCTCGTGGGCAACGGGAACCTCCGCCCCTCTCCTGTTTGAGTGTCTCTCCCGTGACTGCCCCTGCCTGGTCCTCGTCTCACACCTAAGCCTTCCTTGAGCTCAGATCCTTCCTGGCCTGGCTGCTCCAGCGCTGGCCTCCCATTTCCCCCTCTCTTGACCCTCAGAACATCGCGATGTATGAGTGGCTGCCCAGCTTCCTGCAGCAAGCACCGCCGAATTACACAGGTGAGGGAGTTTGGGGAACACCTGGGCTGAGGGGGGTTTGGGGAGGGGGAGGGGGTCAGGATCCATAGGACAAAGAAGATAGGTGGGTTCGTGTGACGAGAGTGTGTGAGGGTAAAGAGCCTATTTCTCTTCTTACCCCTGTGGACAGAGTACCGCCCTTTCCTGGACCCCAGCATCTCTCCGGAGTTCCTGGCGGCCTCTGAGCAGTTCTTCTCTACCATGGTGCCCCCTGGCGTCTACATGAGGTGAGGGAGGGGCTCAGATGTTTGTGTGTTTGGAGGGGTGGAGGTGTATATTGAGAAAAATCTGCCTCAGGAGACCTCAGGACAGGCTTATCAATCAGAATTGTGCCCATTCCCCAGGGAACAGTGAATATGGAGGGAAAGAAGAACAACAGTTGTTTAAAATGATACATCATTGTGGTTTTTGAGCACCTTAATGTCCACTTTTCTGCAGCTGGTTTAGATATTAATCCTCCAATTAAAGACGGGCTAATTGAGGTTCAGAGGGTGAGTCACAAAGCCCGCAGGTCTGAACCTCAGGTGTTGACACTACACTGGGGATACTTTTAGCTATAAGGACAGGAAGTGGGGCTTATAAGCCTTTGGAGGGAATTACAATAAAAATGTGTGAGAGCTGAAGAAAAGTATTGACTCCAAAATAATGAAAAATAAACTTAAAAATATACATATTAAATTAAAAGTATATAAAAGCATGCAGTCTATTTTTTTTACAATTGCGTTATAAGTTAAAACAGTTCATGGATTAGATTATTTTTACTCTGGACCAATTTCTGGATATGGCTTATGATGGCCAAGAAATCGTAGTAATTGAGTTATCCATAGACAAGTAATTTCAAAAGAACGATTAATAATCCTTTTTAAAATGTTTTAATTTACATATATAAGAAGGTATATAAAGAATGTTGCCCACCATCCAGCTCTACAAGGATCAGGTCATTAGCCACTGCAGTCGCCTTCTAACAGTACACCCTGAAAAGGAATTCGGGACAAAAAACAGGATAAGACGCTCAGTGCTTTGGGAAAACAAACCGCTTAGTTAGAGATATCTCAGGAAAAAATTTTAATGGACCCAGATTGTTGCACCTTCCCATACACAGAAAAACACAAAAACCATTTACTGAGGTATCTGATCCTGTGACTAGCAGTAACCTTTTACAGAAATGTATGTTTGACTGCACCCATTCCCTAGCCCAAATCCTATACATACTGGGTTCTCCCCCTCCCTCTTTGGAGCAGTCCCCTCAGAGCTACTAAGAGGCTGTTTCCTGGCCGATAGTCCTCAGGAAGTTTCCTGAATAAAATTGAAACTCACAACTCTTATGTTGTGCATTTTTTCTTTCAGTTGACAGTTTATCTGTCTCTGTCTCTTTCTCTATTGAGAGAGAGAAGAGAGAGAGAATGAAACATGGTGAAATAAGGGATACACTTTTAGATGTTTGGTCTGATGTTTTCTTTATTTTTATTTTTTATTGCTTCCAAAAATTCAGGTTGTTTAGGACCTACCCTGACCACACACCACCTCAAGGAAGCAATAGCCTGGACCCTTGGCTCTAGCCTTGGACACCAGAGCTGATGCCTGACATTGGGGCTTCATAGCCTCGGTCACCACTAACCTGCTCCTTGCATTTCAGAAATGCCAGCTGCTACTTCCAGGGGGTCATCAATAGGAACTCAAGTGTCTCCAGAGCTCTCTGGGTCTGCAATAGCTACTGGAGCCGAGAGGTCAGGGCTGGGGGCACATGTGTGGGTGTGTGTGTATTGTGGTGTGTGTGTGTTTGTGTCTGAGGGTGTGTGGTGAAGGGGGGCAGTAGGACTGAGGCAGCCAGCTGGGATGGGCTAGGGTAGAGGAAGCAGCCTGGGGCACCCCAGCCATCTCCCCTACCAACTGTCTGAGATGACCAGGTAGCTATACACCATCAAACGTCAGTCCTCCATGCCCACCTCAGGGCTGTGTGAGGCACAGCAGGGGCCTGTGCAGATGTGGCTCTACATCTATCACTTCCTTCTAGGTTTCCCTTCTCCCTTGACAACTCTGGGTCCCTTGTAGGCAATGGAGTACCCCAGCCATCCCGGCCCCCAAGGAAACTTCCCAGTTAGACACACCAGGGCAGTGTGTGAATGTGAACATGTGGGGAGGGCAAGGTGGAGAAAGGAATTCTGAGAGATTACCAGGCATCATCTGTCCAGGCCAGTATGGGTAAAGACCATTGACCATTAATTTAAAGCAAAATCAGATACTTTGTGTAGAGTGTTCATAAAGGGGGAAGGCGGTGGGAGGAAAGAGGGAAGAGGCAAGCATAGAATCAGAGTCATGGAGCTGAGCTGAAAGAGACCTCAGTGTCCTGCTAATACCTGTTTATTATTTTATTTATTTTATTAATCCCTAAGGCCCTTTTTATTAAGGGCAGGACACTGAGTTCAGAGAGGTCCTGTCACACAGCTGGTTACTAACCGAGCAAGGACCAAGACCTAGATCTAGTGCCTTTGTCAACCATACCGTCGAGTTTCCTAAAATAGAAGCAAAGTTTTCAGTTCCTTGTGCTTGTGGAGACCTGCGTCCTAGCAGCATGAGCTTTGGATGGGGACATTGCGTACCCTGAGTGGGGAATCAACCTGTAGAGAAGCAATGGCCCCACAGTTTGGGAGCAAATAGCAGGACTGGGTGGGCCCAGGACATGAACTGTGGGGTTGAGAGAGCCTGGCTGCCCAACCGCTGGCCTCATTAGCCATGCCCCTCTCTTCTCCCCACCCCAAAAGCACCCAAACGTACAAAGAGCTGAAGATGTGGACTCGCTGCTGCTGGGCATGGCCTCCCAGATCGCTGAGTGAGAGGACCATGTGGTGGTTGAGGATGCATGAGGTGAGGCTGAGGCTGTCCCTGCAGGCTGTGTATGCCTGGCCCCTGGGAAGAAGTTCAGCTGGAGCTCCAGAGTTGGGCAGGGAGGGGTGCCCAGGGCTGGGAGCCTGCACTCTCTCGCTGCTAAGAGAGCTTCTGACCTACTGACCATGGCTCCCTCTGTATGGCTCAGGTCCCCCTGGGGCTGATTGGAGCCTGGGGCATGGGCTAGAGGAGCTCCCTCAGACTTGGTATCTCATCCCGATTTCTTGCCTGGGCCACTGAAGTTTTTCCGCACAGACCACCTGGCCAGTTGCCTGCAGCCAGGCCGGGATCTGGGCCTACCCTCTTACACAAAGGCCAGGGCAACACTGGGCCTGCCTCCAGTTACCAGATGGCAGGACGTCAACCCTGCACTCTTCTGGAGTGATGGCACTGTGAGGAGGGGTCAGGACCCAGAGGGCAGGGTGGGAGGTCCAGGGCACACTGGCTTGAGACACGGAAGATGGGCGGCGAAACACATGCATCAGAGACAGGCACCTGGTGAGAGGGGCAGGGCTCACACAGGTCGCTTTTCCCAGTATCACACACCAGGATAGAGGTTACCAGACCAGCAGGATTAGGCTTTAGACTCTGTGACTGTGCAGATCCAGCGAATGTTTATTGAGCATTTGTTGCATGCCAGGCAGTTAATAGAGTTCATCTCATGTATTCTTCCCAACAACTCCCTAAATGGGTTTAGAAGGTCCTTGACTCAGGAACAAGCTATCTTTCATGCACCAATATTCGAGCTGCTTTTGAGGAGTCCTCTGTCATACCCTGAGCTACCGGCTGGACAAATGGCATTGCCTGCCAGCCAACAGACCAGTCTTGGCTGCCTTAACATCTTGGCACAGCATTGTTTCTACACGTGGGTGCCTATTTTATTGTGTTCGCCCTTGCTATTTTATAACATTGTTGGAAAGTGGAGAATTGAAAGGCTATAAAGAAGTGATGTGTACATGAGACTTGTAACCTTTTATAAAATCAGTAGGTAGATAGGAATCACCAGCTATGCCAAAGGTAGCAAATCTTTAACTTTGGACTTCCCTGGTGGTCCAGTGGTTAGGACTGGATGCTCTCACTGCCAGGGCCCCGGGTTCTATCCCTAGTCGGGGAACTAAGATCCCACAAGCCTCTTGGTGAGCCAAACAAACAAAAACACGTAATTCTATGAGAGAAACCAAAGGAATGAACTTCTAATGGTATAATTTCAGACGCATGTGGCTATTTTCATGGATGGTGTGTATATGGGGCAAGGGAGGAACAGGAGGTTTATTAAAGAATAGAAGTCCAGATCCCTAGGGTCCTTTTTCAGGCCCCCAACTCTGGCCGGCTGGAGTCCTGGAGCTTGGGCTGAATGGGTTGAGCATCCCCAGTGGGCTGGCCCCAGGCTCAACCCCACCCTGTCTGGTCTTCCTTAGCCTTAACACAGTGCAGGCCGTGTGGTGAATGTCTACCTCTTCTCCATCAGCCTGCTCAGCGTCCTTTCCTGCCTCTTACCTGGTCTCTTCCATGACAACGAGTGAGTGAGTGTGTGTGTGTGCGCGCGCGCACGCGCGCGCGTGTGGCCTGGCTCGGGGGTGAAGGGGGTGAAATTCTTTGCAGAAATTCTCTTGGTTCAGAGGAGTGTGTCACCCTCCAAGTTACAGGACAGTGACCAGCCTGAGTCCCCAATCCCAAGTCACAGAAAGGGAGACTGGTGACTGGTGTGGGGCGCTTCCTCTGGAGGATCCTTTCTGGAGGTCCCAGACATCTCCTCACAGGATCTGTCCTTGCTTTCCCTAACCCTCAGGTCCGAGTTCCCCCCAGAAGTGTTACTGGTGGTTCTTCCAGACCATGCCAGCTGAGAGCCCTCTCTGCTCCGTGAATTTCTGGGCCTGGCTCTGAGTTCCAGGCTCTGGGTTCTATCTGCCACAGGCAGCCCAGTCGCTCTCACTCAGCCCTCATAGCCTTCACGGTGAGCCAGGCTCTGCCCTTGCCCCGAGCGCGCTCCTGGGCAGTAGGAGACTCTGTATTCCAGGCCTTCTCTCAGGAGCTTAGCTGGGCTTCTGCCCCAGTTCTGAGCTAGTCCCTCCCTCTGAGGAATGGGAGTGCACCCCTCCACCTCCGACACACACACCTACCATGACAGTGACTTTGAGGAATGCTATGCCCCAGCTGCATGGGGGAGGGACCAGGCTCCTTGTGGAGCCTGGTGGACACCCCCTCCCCCTCTCCCCCTCCATTCTGTAGTCTGTCTTGACAAGAGCTGTTTAGGGGCATATTCCTAACTCCCCATCATCACCCATTTTAGAGCTATTAGCTGTGAATATATTCAAATGCTTCTTGAAGCTATTTATATTTTCACTCTGTTCCCTCCTTGGGGTAACACGTTTTCTATAGTCCTTTCTGTGAAACACAGCGTGTTGTTTTTTATTTTTCTTTAAATCCTAAAACGATTGGCTTTGAACTTCAGAGAGTGCTTGCTAACTTCTGCACACTGGGGTTTACTGGCTGAGGCCGCGTTTATGCCCTTCTCTCCATTCAGGACTTTACAGGCTTTGGCTAGATCCCTTCTTTTTTTTTTTTTTTTTTTATAAATTTATTTATTTATTTTTGGCTGTGTTGGGTCTTCGTTTCTGTGCGAGGGCTTTCTCCAGTTACGGCGAGCGGGGGCCACTCTTCATCGCGGTGCGCAGGCCTCTCTCTCACTGTCGCGGCCTCTCCCCTTGCGGAGCACAGGCTCCAGACGCGCAGGCTCAGTAGTTGTGATGTGGCTCACGGGCCTAGTTGCTCCGCGGCATGTGGGATCTTCCCAGACCAGGGCTCGAACCCATGTCCCCTGCATTGGCAGGCAGATTCCCAACCACTGCGCCACCAGGGAAGCCCTAGATCCCTTCTTAGCCTCTGCTTTTCCACACTACAGGGCTCTAATCTTCTTCACTTCTGCCTCTCTCCTCCTTGATCACTTGAGGGGCCATTATCTGGAATGGCTCCAGTATTGCCCTCCTGTGCACCCCTAGCCTGGGATCCCCTTTGAGAGAAGGGATCTCCCACCAGGTCTGGGCCAGATCCACGGGGGCTCTGGTGATGAGCAGCGACAGTGTGGTCCCACTCGCTCACTAACAGGGCCAGCGCTCTTGCTTGGTGCTGTGGCTGCCAGGCAGAGTGCAGCTGGAATGCTGGCCAAGCCTTGACTCCCTGACGGCAGGGCCTACAATGTCCAGAGTTCCACCCAGAGGGCTCAGAGCAGCTGCCCTGTACATTCATTCATTCAGCACACGTGTCCATAAGGCCCATGGTGTGCCAGGCCCTGCACTAGGCACTCAGGTGCAGTGGTGAACTAGCCTAGCCTGGTTCCTGTTCTTGTGGACCTGAGAGTCAAGAAAGTGACAGACGTAAAACAAGTAATGACACAGGTGCTTGAAAAATAACAATCATGACAAGGTCCACAAAGGACAAGTAGGATCTGTTGAGATGAAAGGTACCTGTGATCAGTGGTGTCGGAGAGAGGAAGAGGGAAGGATGCTGGGCTTTCCGCCCCCTGCCTGGAGCTGTGGAGTGGAGAGGGGACCCTGGCAGCCTCAGAACAGCCCCCTCTGTGAGGCCCTGCGCCTCTGCCCTTCACCCCATGTTCATTTGCAGGTCTCACGGGGGTCATGCTGCTCCTGGTTCTCGCCGTCATGTACGTCTTCGCCTCCCACCACTTCCAGCGCCGCGGCTTCCGGGGCTTCTGGCTGACCCACCACCTCTACATCCTGCTCTACGTGCTGGTGAGGGCTTTTGGCCGTGAACCAGGCCAGCGGAGTCTGGGCAGATGTTCCCAGGGAGGCAGTGATGCCTGAGACATCAGTTCTCCATCCCCTTAGTTATTTCAAGTATCCTCTTCACTTCTCCGTATCTCTCTCAAAAGGTGGAGATTATATAGTATGGGGCTCTCAGGTAGGCTGACCCAATATGCGGCACTTGGAAGACTGACTCCCTGGCATGGGATTTGTAGTAGCAGCCTTACCTGGCTGATCTGCATTCCTTCCAGACACCCCACATCATTTCTGCCCAAAATTTATTTATTTATTTTTGGCTGTGTTGGGTCTTCGTTTCTGTGCGAGGGCTTTCTCCAGTTACGGCGAGCGGGGGCCACTCTTCATCGCGGTGCGCAGGCCTCTCTCTCACTGTCGCGGCCTCTCCCCTTGCGGAGCACAGGCTCCAGACGCGCAGGCTCAGTAGTTGTGATGTGGCTCACGGGCCTAGTTGCTCCGCGGCATGTGGGATCTTCCCAGACCAGGGCTCGAACCCATGTCCCCTGCATTGGCAGGCAGATTCCCAACCACTGCGCCACCAGGGAAGCCCTAGATCCCTTCTTAACCTCTGCTTTTCCACACTACAGGGCTCTAATCTTCTTCACTTCTGCCTCTCTCCTCCTTGATCACTTGAGGGGCCATTATCTGGAATGGCTCCAGTATTGCCCTCCTGTGCACCCCTAGCCTGGGATCCCCTTTGAGAGAAGGGATCTCCCACCAGGTCTGGGCCAGATCCACGGGGGCTCTGGTGATGAGCAGCGACAGTGTGGTCCCACTCGCTCACTAACAGGGCCAGCGCTCTTGCTTGGTGCTGTGGCTGCCAGGCAGAGTGCAGCTGGAATGCTGGCCAAGCCTTGACTCCCTGACGGCAGGGCCTACAATGTCCAGAGTTCCACCCAGAGGGCTCAGAGCAGCTGCCCTGTACATTCATTCATTCAGCACACGTGTCCATAAGGCCCATGGTGTGCCAGGCCCTGCACTAGGCACTCAGGTGCAGTGGTGAACTAGCCTAGCCTGGTTCCTGTTCTTGTGGACCTGAGAGTCAAGAAAGTGACAGACGTAAAACAAGTAATGACACAGGTGCTTGAAAAATAACAATCATGACAAGGTCCACAAAGGACAAGTAGGATCTGTTGAGATGAAAGGTACCTGTGATCAGTGGTGTCGGAGAGAGGAAGAGGGAAGGATGCTGGGCTTTCCGCCCCCTGCCTGGAGCTGTGGAGTGGAGAGGGGACCCTGGCAGCCTCAGAACAGCCCCCTCTGTGAGGCCCTGCGCCTCTGCCCTTCACCCCATGTTCATTTGCAGGTCTCACGGGGGTCATGCTGCTCCTGGTTCTCGCCGTCATGTACGTCTTCGCCTCCCACCACTTCCAGCGCCGCGGCTTCCGGGGCTTCTGGCTGACCCACCACCTCTACATCCTGCTCTACGTGCTGGTGAGGGCTTTTGGCCGTGAACCAGGCCAGCGGAGTCTGGGCAGATGTTCCCAGGGAGGCAGTGATGCCTGAGACATCAGTTCTCCATCCCCTTAGTTATTTCAAGTATCCTCTTCACTTCTCCGTATCTCTCTCAAAAGGTGGAGATTATATAGTATGGGGCTCTCAGGTAGGCTGACCCAATATGCGGCACTTGGAAGACTGACTCCCTGGCATGGGATTTGTAGTAGCAGCCTTACCTGGCTGATCTGCATTCCTTCCAGACACCCCACATCATTTCTGCCCAGTCAGTCTTTCCCTACCTTTGGGTGGTGGTTTGGGCTCTTGGGTGGACTGTCTGCATTCAAGGGAGCGTCACCTTCTTAAAGAGAAACTTACCTTAAATAGGTTCTGCCACTTTTGTTCTGATCCTGTTTTCTGGGGTGTTAGCTACATCCATCCAGCTAGCTAAATGCCACCTGTAAAGTTAATGAACTTGCTCAAAATGTCTTCATTGGACTGTTGATAAAATGGATTTTTAAGACTCCACCTCTCCCCTTTCCTTCTTAACCTGGGCCCCTGCCTCCGTTCCTTCACATTCCCTCCCTTCTTCTCTCCTGTTCCCTTTTCACCTTTCCCTGGCTTTGTCCTCAGCTGCTTCAGCTGGCTATTTCCAGAGATGACTCTGATCTGTGCCCCTATGTCATGGCTCTACTTGGCCTGCCTTTCTCACAGACACAGGCATTTCCCCGAAGGGCACCCTGAGGGCCTTGCTGAGGAGTTAAACCAAGTCCCAATGCTCTGATGTCCCCATTGATGATAGCTTGGCTGCCAGCATTCAAGAAGTGCAGAGCCCAGATGGCTGCCCTGTCACCTGGCTCCAGGCAGAACTGCACACAGGGGTCTCCTTTGTCCTGAGACAAGGGAGAAAGGCCATCATTGCCTGGGTCAGGCTGGTGCTGGGGTGCAGTCTGTCTTCACTGGTAGGTAGGAGGGTCTGCTTCCAACCTGCTTGAGGCTCAGCACTTCATGCTTCTGAAGATGACTATCCAGCCTGGGCTTAGGACGTTTCCTAGAACTGACGTTAATTTCTCTGGAAACTGTGGCTAATTTATGCCTCCCTCCCAACGTTCCTGATAATGGGTAGAGCCCTAGCATCTGGGTTACTGTTTCTGTTAGGGGTGGAAATGATGGTCTTGTTTCTGGTGATAAAGCAGCTTTTTTGAACTAGATGGGAGACCCAGAAGAGTGGCCAGCCTGGTACCCTGAGACCAAGACCGGTTTCTGATTTATCCCCGGTTGTGGGGATCACTGGGGGATCCAGAAGGGAAGTTAGCAGCTCAGAAAGGTGCAGGCCACTCTGCTGGGAAGTCCTAGCCCCTGCAGCTTGGGAGCATCTCATCTGGGGGGAGATCAGAGCCAACGCACCTGCTGCCTTCCTGTTTATCTCAGGTATGGCCACTTGACCTCTGGCAGAAAGAGAAGTTACAAGTAAACGACCCCAGTGTGGCACAGACCGTGGGGAAGGGTGTCCAGGCTCCTGATCCAGGCTGTAGAGGGTGGAGTTAGCACAGCAGAAACGGAGCTGGCAGGCTGTTCCCCAGGCTCCTCAGTCAACCATGACCCTGCAGCAGCTTTGTGGTTTAAAGGTAGAGCCAACACCAAGCAAGGTGTATAAACAAAGGAGTATGAAGTCACCTTGACATTGTTCTCAGCCTGGTTGGATTCTCAGAAAGCCTTGGGGGTGGGCGTGGGCTCCTTAATGAAAGAGGAACCTGGGAAAACTGGAGCCAATTGAGAGAAGAGCCCAAGGAGGTTTGAGTTAGCTCTGTGGGGAAAGTTTCAAGAATTGGGTAACACTCAGCTGGAGGAATGGAGAGCTGAATGAGGAACCAGAGTTCACTTTAACTGTTATGTGTTGAGGGTCTAGTATATACTTGCTCTGTGCTAGGCCCAGCAGAGGAGGGGGAGACTCTAAGCTCTGCCCTCAGGAACTGAGGATTTGCTGCAGAGATAAGTGCCATGCATGTGAAATGATCAAAATGAACAGATAATACAGGATTAATTGCTGAGCTGAGTGTTCCAGTCAGTCAGTTAGAAGAGCTCATTGAAGGGAGTTTCGTTTGGGCCAAACTGGTTAGAGAAGACTTTGGGGAGAAGGTGGAACTTGTGCTAAGCTTAAGGAGAGATAAGCTAAGGTTTGACAGGGCAGAGTGGAAACTGAAGAGCATTCCAGGTGGAAGGAAGGGCATGAGGGACTTCCCTGGAGGTCCAGTGGTTAGGACTCTGTGCTTTCACTGCCGAGGGTCGAGGTTCAATCCCTGGTTGGGCCAAAAAAAAAAAGAAGAAGAAGAAGAAGAAAGGCACGAACAGTGGTGCAGAGGTGGGAATGATGGTAGAATATTCGGGGCACAGAGGAGATGGGCCTGGCTATGAGTGGCCAACAGGGCAGTAGGTGGTGGCAGGACATGGCGGACCTGTGCAGGCTGCAGCTGCAGTTGAAGGGCTGTGGCTCAGCTGAGAGGCTGCGCCAGGTGGGAGATCATAGAAAGAGAAGAGCAGAGGGTGAGGAAATCAGGCTTGGGCAACACACAGGATTGGGGGTGGGAGAAGGAGCAGAGCCAGTGCAGGAGATAGAAAGTAAACAGCCTGAGAGGGAAAGAGGGAGAACCAGTAGAGCACTGTTACAGAAGTGGCAAGGCGGGGGTGGTCACTAGGGCCACAGGCTGCCAAGCACGGGAGCGAATGCAGTCTGAAGGGAGACCTCGGGGTTTGGTCACTTGTGAGCCTTCTGTGAGCAGGTCCTGAGAAGATGTGGAGGCGGGAGCCAGGCTGACCATACTCAGGACCAAGCAAGTGGGAAGAAGGGGGCAAGTCGTGTCTGACCACATTAGACCAGCTTGTTGGGGAAAGGACCGGAGCTGGACAATACCTGTCAGTTATTTCATGGAAAAGGAGGACTGGTTAGGTGTTCTTAGTCTCCAAGGGACAGGGTAAATTGGGGAAACTCCTTCCATTAACTCAGTAATTACTGAGCACCTACCATATGCCAGGCAGAAACTGATTGGAGCTGAGAGTGTCATGGCAAATGAAATGGACACAGTCCCTACTCCTCTAGTCCAGTGGGGAGAACAACAGTAAACATGTCCATGGATGAAGGAACACAAGTATCGTGGATGACGACAATGCTCTGAAGGGAGTTAACAGGGAGAAGGGATAGAGAGGGCTGGGTGAAGGCCTGAGGAGGTGGCATTTCTGCTGAGACCTGAAAAGTGAGATGGATGGGAAGAAGTAGGGGAAAGGCATTCCCAGCAGAGGGAGCAGCAGGTGCAAAGTCCTGAAGCAGAAAGGACGTGCGGTGTTTGAAGAACAGGGAGGGGGAAATGCTGGCAGGTAGAGGCCAGAACATCGCAAGGCCTTGCGGTGCAATGGGAAATCATCTAAGGCCTCTTGAGCTGGGAATGACATGATAAAACAAACTTTAAAATGTCACACTGGCTGTCTTGGAGAGAATTGATCACAGTGGGGCAACCCAGTGGAAGACCAAGTAGGAGGCTACCGCATGAGTGCAGGTGGCTTGGTCTAGGATGGTGTCAGGAAGATGCAAATAGTCTCATTAACATAAATGCTTTGGAGGATGGGTTGGGAGAGGTTAAGTTTTGGAGCCTGGAAGGAACATGGCACCTGGTGAGGTGAGAATTGCATGGGCCAATTGGGAAAGGATGCAGGGGTCAGACCCTGTTGTGAGTGTGGCTTGGATCTCAGCTATACTCTTTGCTCTATCCAGCTCATCATCCATGGCAGCTTCGCTCTGATCCAGCTGCCCCGTTTCCACACCATCTTCCTGGTCCCAGTACTTATCTATATGGGGGACAAGCTGGTGAGCCTGAGCCGGAAAGAAGGTGGAGATCAGTGTGGTGAAAGCGGAGCTGCTGCCTTCAGGTACCAACATAGAGGCTGTCAGGGGAGCAGGCTGGTGGTACTGAGGAAGCTGACAGGCCAGGGGCAGAGCCTGGACCTTGAAATCTCCTGGCCTGGCCCAGTGGAGTTAGCAGGGTCCTTGAGGTGGTAGGGATGAGGGAGCTGGTAAGAGAAGCTCTTTGCCAGGGGACCTGAGCCTCTCTCACAACAGAGAGAGGAGGAGCCCAGGCCAGGCTGACCACCAACCCCAGTGCTGCCCAGCACCCGCTCAGGGTAGACGTGGCCTGAGGGGAGTAATGACCTCTGATGGCGGGAGGCCTCCTCTGTCATATTCCAAAAGCAGAGCTGAGGCTGCAGGTTGGGGAACTCTCTAGGGGTCACATTGTTGCTGGGTTCAGGACAGCCACCTCCCACCCACCTCACCTCCTCAGGAGTGCCCCGCCTCGAGTTCTAGTGGCCCCAAGGCTTTGAGTACAAGTCAGGACAGCGGGTGTGGATCGCCTGCCTGGCTCTGGGGACCACAGAGTGCCACCCCTTCACCCTGACTTCTGCGCCCCACGAGGACACGCTTAGCCTGCACATCCGGGCAGCAGGGCCCTGGACCACCCGCCTCAGGGAGATCTACTCACCCCCGACGGGTGACAGCTGTGCCCAACATCCAAAGGTGCCCAGACCCAGGCTGGACGCACCACATGCTCCCACAGTCCCTTAGCAGGCCTCGGTCCTGCTGCCCCAGACTCCCCACTGTGTTCCTCCCTTCCCCTATCCAGAGACTGATTCTTCCAGATGATGCTACAAGCCCCCCACTACTCCCCACTCCATACACCTACCTGCATTTCCCTGCTTCCCATTTCTGGCTTCAGAACTATGGTGGTAGCCGAACTTAACTCAAACCCATTCCCCTCCCTGCAGCTGTACCTCGATGGACCATTTGGAGAGGGCCACCAGGAGTGGCATAAGTTTGAGGTGTCTGTGCTGGTGGGAGGGGGCATTGGGGTCACACCCTTTGCCTCCATCCTCAAAGACCTGGTCTTCAAGTCATTGGTCAGCTGCCAAGTGTTCTGTAGGAAGGTGAGTGTCCCCTCCTCCCACCAGTCCCTGGCCCCCTGTTCCCTATCACTGTGTCTATCTGAACCAGTCTCCTGCCTCTGTCCTTGGCCTCCCTGGTCTGGGAAAGGCTGAGTTGGCCTGACCCCAAGGGACTCAGGGTATTCCTGGACCCTAAGGGACAGAATTGTTTTGCTGATGCCTTCCAGGCTCTTCCCTCAGTTAGGGGGTGCCCCACGTAGGATGTGCTTCTGAGAGTCCCTCCAGGCAGCGTTGGAGAGGAAGCCAGCACTTGAAGCACTGTCGGGTCGGGAGAGGGAAGGGCATACTTGGGGTGGGGCACAAGTGAAACTGGCTCTGCTCTCAAGAGGAAGAGGAGGGGAGGCAGCAAGGCAGGGCTGGCGGGCCTGGATGGCTCTAGGAGCACAGCCCAGGCCCTGAGGGCCCTCCACACCAGGCCCCTTCGCCTCACCCTGGCCCTGGTGGCAGGCCCCTGCTTGTCTCTCTGGGCCTGGCAGGTGAGTCAGGGCCACAGGAATGCAGCGGGCAGAGGCCCGGCCTGTATGCTGTCAGCACTCAGAGGGTGACAGACAGCTCCCCTGCCCCTCCGTCCATACCAGCTCTGTCTCTGCCTCTTAACTCACACAGCCCCGTTTCTCCCCATCAGAAGCTGGAGGTGGGTACCCCCCGGGGCAGCTTCCATTCCCCTGGTCTCTCTTTGAGCCCATGCCCATCCACTCCAGGCAGCCAGCTGGGTCTTTCCAGAGGCTGTTCTGTGACATACCCCTTAGCGGGACCCTCTGCCTCTGGGCAGCCTGTAGGTTGGGAGCCTAGCAGCCTGAGCAGGGCCCACTGGAGGGAGTGGAAGGTCAGGCTCGGCAAGAGAAAGCTGCTTCCCACCCCAACAGACCTTCAGCTCACTTGACAGGCTCCTTTCTCATGGCCCCAGGCTATTGCTCACTTCCACTGCTCTGTGCCCTGGGGCAACGCCATCTTCTGCCTCAGAGCACGGCCCTGTGGCCCCATACATTTCCACCTCCCCAGGCTATCTGGGGAGAGGCACAAGCTGCTAGAGACCAGAAGACTTCTATTGGTGTGATGATTCCTGGGGTGTAGGGAGCCTGAGATGAGCTGGGTCCCAAGCTGTAACCCTGTCCCCAGATCTACTTCATCTGGGTGACACGGACCCAGCGGCAGTTTGAGTGGCTGGCTGACATCATCCGGGAGGTGGAGGAGAATGACCACCAGGACCTGGTGTCCGTACACATCTACATCACCCAGCTGGCTGAGAAGTTTGACCTCAGGACCACCATGCTGGTACGTCAGGGCCGGCCAGGCAGGGCAGCTCAGTGGGTATGGGGGTTGAGGGTAAGGATGGCCAAGGCAGGTGGGTGGACCGCCATCTGGACTAGGAGCTGACCCTGGCTCTGCCTGGCTGTGACCTTCCTCCTCTCCTCCCTCCCCCAGTACATCTGTGAGTGGCACTTCCAGAAGGTGCTGAACCGGAGTCTGTTCACGGGCTTGCGCTCCATCACCCACTTTGGCCGACCCCGCTTCGAACCCTTCTTCGACTCTCTGCAGGAGGTCCACCCAAAGGTCAGTCCCACCCCATATTCAGGTTTTCTTCACCTTTATTGTTTGCGGTCTGAGCAAAGCTCCCAAACCTGCTCCATAAGGGAAGGAGAATCCACCCCCAGGGATATTGGTGGGGTAATGGAATGGAAGGGGAGAGGTGTGGGTCACCCTGAGGGGCAAAGGGAGGAATCAGGCAGCAGGGACTTGCCACCTCTGAAGCCGTGATGCCTTGTCCAGAAGGAAAGGCTCGGTGGTTGGGCTGGTCCTCACCATAGACTCAGAATTATCCTTACTACTAATGCTGTCCAGCCCTCACCCTGGACACCAAGCTAACCTTCACCACGAACACTGTGCTAGCCACACTCTCATAAAAACTGGGCTAGCCCTCAATGAGACACTAAACTGTCCTCAACCTGGACATTGATTAACCTGGCCCCTATTGGAAACACTGATCTTGCACCTGAAGCTAGCAAATGCGTTGGAAAACGGTAAAGGCTGGACGCACAGAGAGCAAGTCTACCAAAATTGGGTTAGTTTTATAAACATTGAGGCAGCCCTCACCATGCATGGTACGAAGCAAACCTTCATCAGGAACATGGAATGGTCCTCACCAAGGACTCTTGCTGGTCTTTAACATGAACATGAAGCTAGCCCTCCCTCTGAACACTGAGCTAGCCTTCACTTCTTCCTCCAACAGGTCCAGAAGATCGGGGTGTTTAGCTGTGACCCCCGTGGCATGACCAAGAATGTGGAAAAGGCCTGTCAGCTCATCAACAGGCAGGACGGGATTCGTTTCTCCCACCATCATGAGAACTTCTAGGCCTCCTGCCCAGGGCCTCTGCCCACTGCCCAGCTGAGCAGAGGTTTGGCCCCATACCTCACCTCTAGCTTTCCTGTTTCTGAATCCCTCAGCCGTTTCCCCATTCGCACCTCCCAACCTTGGTCCAGGTGGCCATGGTTAGTCACCTCATGCGGGTTCAGGGACTCCAAGGCCCGGAAGGTCTCAGCCTGGAGAAATGCAAGGCACTGTGTGGGGACTAGAGGTTGGGAGGTAGGAGAGCTATTATTGCTTTGGGGCAAAGTGACACCTCTTCTTCCAAAATAAGAAAAAAAATCAAAAGACTGGAGCAGAAAAATTGTGTGTGTGTGTGTGTGTGTGTGTGTGTGTGTTTAGGGGACTGTGAGCCTAAGGATGAAGTGGGAGCACAGATGCTGGCATCCTAAAACCCCTTCCCCCAAATCTCCCCTCCTCTGAGCTCCCCACTGTCAAAAGGGCTGGCAAATGCCTTAGAGAGGGTAGAGGGTAGACCCACAGAGAGCAATTTACAGGACCCCCTCAGCACCCCATTCTAACAGCACAGTTGATCTTTTCTGCCAACTTTTTAAACGTGTACTGTAGTCAAAACCTGCCCCAACAGGCCTCAGTGCTCCTCAGCTCTTCTCTCCTGTTCCTGCTCTAATAGCCTTTTATAAATAAGCCACTTTCCTGCCTTAGGGTTTCTTTATTCTGCTGCAGGGTGGGGTCCTCACGCAGCCAGCTCACCGAGGCTGGTCCACACGTTCTCTTTGAGCTTGCCTGTACCCACTGACTAAGGAAACCCCTCCAAGGCCAAGCGCCCCAGCTAGAGACCCCTTCCCCTGCTCAGGGGCACCTTTCCTGACAGAGGGCCTCTCAGGGCAGCTAGTGTGGGGCTCCTGAGGCCTGGTCAGGAGGGGCAGAGGGAGGTGTGAGGGCTTCTGGTGACGGTGGGCTGGGCACAAAGAAGGGAGCAGTGTAGCAAGACACAGCAGGAGTCTACAGGGAGCCAGAGTTCACTGGCTTGCTCCAGGACCTCAGTTACTCCTGGTCCTCTGAGCCATGGGAGGGTGGAGCACCTGTATGAGTGCCTGTATGAGTCTTCCGTGTAGTGAGATGACAGCAAGGAGACTGGTGAGCACATCACCTAACCTCTTTGGGCCTCTGTTTTCTCATCTGCAAAATAACTGAATGCCCTCCAAGTCTACTTAAGCATAGGGCAACCTCTATGATGGAATGTTTGAAGCAGGACTCAATTTCAAGTGATCCTTTCCACTGTCCCCACAGAATTCTTGCATTCGTCAGATCACATATCCTCGATTTCGAGAAACTAGCCACTGGATTAGAAAATCCAAATTCCCGTGCTTCACACCACGCTTGGGAGTTGCAGGTATCCGTTCTGGAGGAGGCTCTCAGGCTGGGCAGCCGTCCCGAGGATGTTAGTTCAGCGGGTCATCGGTCATTGGGAGCTTCTGTTCAGCTTGCTCGTGGGAGCGGGAGGGCGGACCTGGAGTGGTTTGACAGCAGCTCCGCCTGGCGGCCCGGTGGTATTCCCCGGGGACTGGGCCCCAGGCCTCGGCGGGTTCCAGCTGCGGGCGCGGGCTGGGGGGCCGCTAGGGCCGCGGGCCGGGCGGTGTGGCCCCTCCGGTAGAGGCGCGGCCATCAGGGGGCGCGCGCGGACGGCCCCGCCAGGCGCCACAGCCACGAGGGAGATCCGGGCCCGGGCTGGCCGGCTTCAGGTCTCGGGGTCGGACCCATCGGCCCGAGGCCGCGGGAGGCGCGGCAGGCCCCCGCTTCCTCTGGAAAGGAAACGCAGTCGGCCCGCCAGCTTTCCCGCCTCCGCCGGCGCGCGGCTTCCGCGTGGCAGGGGCGCCCCCCTCCCTCCCGCCTGGCGTGCTGCCTCTTTGTCTCTCCGTGGCTCCCCTCCTCCCAGACAAATGGCTGTTGGCAGGAAATTAGATGCGCTCTCTGGGAGACGCGCTCGTCGGGGCGGCGGGGAGGGGGCGCCGCGCGGCAGGCCGGCTCTGGTGCCCGAGCCGGGGCGGGGGCGAGGGGGGATGTTTTGACATCTCGTCAAAGGAAGGAACTTGATGCTTCGAAAGTGCTTTTCACAGCCGCCTGTGTCCGCTCCAGAGCTGATTTATAAACAGAATCTGTGCTCGCTCAACTCCCTCCCCTGTCAGCCGGGGAGGGGGGGTGCTGGAGGGGAGGAGGCGGAGGGGAGGAGGGGGCGGGAGGGACCGCGGGAGCGGCTGTGCCTGGCAGGACTGGGTTTATTTATTGCCTCTGGCCCGGAGCCGGGGCGGCCCCGGGCCTGCACAAGTTCTCCGGCCGAGCCCTTCCCCTCCTTCCCCACCCCCAATGCCGTCTCCATCCCAGGGGTCTGTCTCCCCGAAGCCCCGCACCAGACTCCGGCGGAGCCCGCCGGTGGTTTGGGGGTGTAGGCGGAGAGGTGGTTAGAACACCCCGAAGGCCCGCGTCCAGCTCCATTCCCAATCCACCCCTCCACCCCTGGGTAAAGAGGGTGGAGGTCGCCACCTCTGCCCTAGGGGAAGAAAGGGGCTGGAGCTGTCTACCTTAAACTCCTCAGGAGATCAGCGATTCTGAAATCCCTTCCTCCAGGGGCTATCCTTTCTCCCCAGGGAGTCCTCTATCCTCAGCTCCAGACCACCGCTTATTCCAAGGCTCCAGTAGTCCTTCCCTTTAGAATAAATTAAGGAATCTCCAGCTGCCACTCGATTCCAGGGAGAGGGCTAAGAAAGGTTTGAGAGATCATGTGGCCCAGGAAGGGCCACAGCCCTCAGCCAGGGGATGAGCACAGGGCTGGGTCCAGATCTGTCACGATGCCCAGGCCTCACACCTACAGAGTCCGGATGGCCACAGGGTAGAGCAGGGACATGTGCTCGGCCCCCTTAATGGGCAGCTTGCGGCTGGCGTAGTGGTGCACGATTTCAGGGACGCTGCTGAAGGGCGGGCTGTTCTGGCCCAGCACATACTTGTGTTCCTTGGTCCGGGACAGCTTCATGTGCATGAAGCCCTGACTGCTCCTGGGAAGAGGAGGGGAGACCCTGGTGAGTGGGGCCCTCTCCGGTCGTCGTTACCACCCCACCACCCGCTGCAAACATGGTTGTTCCAAGCCAGCTGAGAGTGGAGGCAACTAGGGAAGGTGGAGGTCAGTCCAGGAAGCAGGGAGGGGATGTAGGGGATTTTGTAAGTAGGCAGCAGTAGGTACTGGCTTTGTGGTGAGGGCACTGGGTGTGCCAAGAATGTGCAGGTGGAAACAAGCTATCAGCACCACCCCCCAACCCTGGGATCCAGTCGCTCCTGCCTCAGCCTACTCACCCCCCCCAGCCTGTGTGACCAGGGCCAGTTTACCCTCCCCCTCCTTGAGCTGTGGGGGAGGACATCTGTGTGGGGGGAGCTCCTGGTGCCTCGTGAACACAGACACCCTTGGCAAGACAGTGGGTGGACACATGCGACAACCAACCAGGTGAATCTTGGTTGGGGCTCTCTTGCAGAGACTAGGGGAGAGAGGGAGCTGGACATCACCCCCAAATCTGGGAATACTCAGCTGCCTTGTCCTGGGGACATCCCTTCACCCTCCTGCTAACTGGGTCTTGGGCCAATCCCCCAGCTCATCTATCCAGCTCTTCTGCCTGGGATGACATCATCTGTGAGGCTGCAGCTCCATCCCCTCCCTCAGAGAGGACATGCTCCACTGCCTCTCCCATCTCCCCACCACAATCCAGGAAATCAGCATCAGTGCCCAGCTCTGCCCACAAGACAAGGACCCTGCTGCTCAGAGCTCTGGCCAGCTCCCAGCAAGAACGTTTATTCAAACTACCACAGGCCTGGTCGGCCAGGCCCCAGGTCTGAAACTCCAAACAGGCAATGGGGAAATCATGCTCGGGAGAGCCCTGAAGCCCGAGTACTTGTTTCTGCTGGTCAGAGCTTACTTGGGGACAAGAGCCGGGCTCAGAAGCTGGTGTGGGAGGTAGGACTGGGGAGGGGGCTGCCTTCTCGTGAGGTTTGCCACCCTTGAGAGGTGAGGCTGGCAAACCCCCTCACTTGCTTCCCCTGTCTGTATACTAAAGAGGGCTCTGACTGGTCCCACTTCACTAGGGCCACAAGTGAGAAAGCACAGAGAGTGGGGAGACTAAAGAGGAAAGGGATGGGAGGAAAAAAACAGGCCCTTAACACCATCCTTCCCTCCCCCGCCCCCAGGGTACAGTTCCCTAAAGTCTGGGCATGTGTGTCAGGGTGTGGGACCATCCTTCATCTGCAGGGCCGAGATAACGGCTGAAGTTGACAGTGACCACGTAGGCCCTGGGGAGGCAGTGAGTGGTTGCCCTCCCCTGTCTGCCCTATGCCAAATCCCAGACCCAAGGCTATGGGCATCAGGGTAGGCCCTGTGCTTCCACAGTTTGGGGACAGCCCCTCCCCACAGTCCACTTGACAGAATCCCCTCTCCTGAAAACTGTACATTGTATCTTCTCCTTCAGGGACAGATCTGGCCAAGAAGGGCAACAAGTGGCCAGAGAACTGAGTTGGCAGCTGAGCGCTCAGCCTCCACACCCGGATAACTGACCTCCTGGGACGAAGTCCCAAGGGTCCATTAAGACACAGCAGAGCCCTTGCCTGACCCTCAAGGAACTGAGGTGGGACTAGCTGGGCAGCAGGGCTAGGGCTGGCATGGCTTTTGGAGGAAGCTGTTTAATTACCAGTGAAAGCCCTTCCATTACAGAGAGAAGAGAAACCATAATTGTATTTCAGAGAAGCCATTTATATGTAAACGAGGCTCTGGCAGACAGATGCTGGCAGGGCCTGATCAGCCTGGGCTGGAGCGGTGTCCAGGCCGGGCTCCCCCTTTCACTCCTCAGGATAAGGCAGGGCCCAGGCTCTGCTCTGCTCTGCTCGTGTCTCTTCTTGCCTTGGACCATACCAGACTTGATGGGGGGTGGAGCTGTGTAATGGAACAGTGTGGTTCTTGGAGTTGGCCTGAGCTGGGTTCAGATCCTGCTCTGGGCACTTTATTAGCTGGTGGCCTTGAGCAAGTCACATACCTCTTTGAATCGATTTTCTTTCTATAAAAAAGAGATTGATCTTGCAGGACGGTAGCTGGTTTGGAGATGGTATGTATGCTGCTTGGCACATAGTAGATGCTCTATGAATCTTAACTATAATTTTTAAAGCAATACACATTCTGAAGTTATGTAGATCAAATTTTTGACAAATGAATTTTTCCTAAATGTTCCTTTGATGTTATAATTTGCAGACTCCCCCAGCATAAGAGGTGGAAGAAACCTAAGAGGTATCCATTGACATATTTTGCAAAGGTAGAAACCGAGGTCCAGAGAGGTTAAGTGATTTGGCTAAGGTCACACAGCTATTTTTTTTTTTTTTTTTTTTTTTTTTACTCTCAACCACTGTGCCACCAGGGAAGCCCCACACAGCTAGTTTTATTAAAACCAAGAATGAAATTCAGGTTATCTGACTATAGTCTGGCATTTTTCCCATTATCTTGCAGTGAAGTTGAATAATTATCCTCCAGTGTATCTGTTTAATACTCCCAAATTTCCATATATTGGATATGTCTGAAGTGGGGGTGTACCTGTACTCTAATGCCCCCTAGAAGATGTGACAGGAAGTGGTACAGATGCCCCAGTAATGATGGGGGATGTGAATGGACACAGCACTCTGACAGGCTGCTATGTGGGGTGCAGGTTCTACCAGGCAGAACTCCTAGGTACTGAGGAGAGGACTAGCCATCCTGCCAGTAGAATCTGAGAGGCTGATGCTGGTCTCTGTATCTGTGCCCAGAGTGGAAGGCTAAGGAGGAGGAGGAGGAGCCCTGCCTCCCCTGCCTCTTCCAGGACCCTTTAAAGCCCAGTTGTCAGCCGCTAGCACCCAGATCTTCTGCCCTCTTCTTCAGAGTGAACAAGAACAGCTTTGTGTCCACTGCTCCATCCTCCTCCCAGCACCCAGCCTCCATCTCACCCTGTTGAGTCCCACAGGCAAAGTTTCTATCTCCTCGCCTGTACTTGTAGAACATCTTGGGCTTCCGTTAATAATGATGATAGTGATAATTCATTAAGCACTTGGCACTATGCTAAGTGCTTATTTCATTTAATCCTTCCCTGTAAGTCAGATATGATTATTCCCCCATTTTATAAGGAAACTGAGGCCTAGAGAGGTTAAGGGGGCCCCAGGCCACAGAGCTAGAAAGTGACAGAACCCTTCTAAGCTGCACTCTATAGCTTGACTGCTTCTCCAATGGACTCTGCGCCCCCTGGGAGCCGGGGCTGAGCCTCAGACCTCTCCAGATGCCCAGGGCTTGGCACAGAGTCGGCACATGTTCACAGGGGATGAAGTTCTCCCCAGCCTGGCTGGGCATGGGAGAGATACTGGCGGCTCCTCCTGTCCTGCTGGTTATCCTCCCACCGATTCCCCTTGGAGTCATCCTGACAGGCTCACTGCCTAAAGCCACCAGCCAGCAGGCCCCACTCACTTGAGGGACAGGGAGAAGTCGTTCTTGCTGGTCTCACTGTTGCGCACCAGGTAGCTGGCCTCTTTGCACAGCCGGAGCAGGTTCTCGGCATCTGTTCGACTGATGGCCCCGTGGTACCAGCTGAGGACAAGAGAGAGGAAGGGGGGGCATCTCTGCTGGGTCCCTCGCTGTCCAGGCCCACCCATTCTGGGTGTCCCCTGCAGGCAAGCTGGTGCCAGGAGGGGAAGGGAGGGGAGAGTCCCCAGCTGGACACAGACACTCACACCTGGTTTTCCAGAGGCAGTGCTGGGTCTGTCCACTCCCCCAGGGGGCTGCTGGGCTCCACGCTTAGGGACTTGGCTGACTTGGGGTTCCCTGCAGAGAGTCGGGGAGGGAGCCGCCCCTTCTCCTCCCGGCCAGGTGACAGGCAGCTCTTCTCAGATCCTTCAAACTGGGCTGTGGGGGACATACCAGTCATAGACTCTGAGGACCCTAGAGATAGAGCCCTATAGACTAGCCAGTGCCCCATCCCCATTTCCAGCCAAAAGGGGGCAAAGGAATGTTCTGGAAGGGCGGGGCGTGCTCATGAGCCTGACCAGCTCTAGGGACAGTATCCTAGGTCCATCCTTGGGTGGGGGTGGGGGGCTCAGCTCTCCTGTGCCACAGGGCCTCCCAGTCCCCACACCATGGCAGGAGAGGGAAGACAGCAACATGAGAAACCACTTAAGCTCCTCCCTCTGGAGGAGCTGACTGCCTTCCCTTATTCCATCCCCCTCAGGGTGGCTTCAGTGCTGATAATATTGTTTCTTTCTCCTCCTCAAGAGTTCATTACCGTTCTCCAAATCACCCTGCCAAGCCGTTCTGTAGAAATGACTTATCGATCTGAGAACAATTATCTGACTCCCCTTGGTGCCATCCTGACAGGCTAATCCTGCCCAAAGCCGCCAGCCAGCCCGCCCCTCCCCCACCCCCAAGGTCGCGGCCCACAGGCTCCCCTCCCCCACCCACAGAAGCCCAGCAGAGGCAGCTCTGGCCTCCCAGACTGGGACAGGCATGACCGCTGAGCCTGCCCAGGGAGGGATAAAGCCAGTGAGCCAAATGGGCACGAGCACACATGCACAGATGACAGAGACTCTCCTTCAGCCTGTATTTACAAAATACCCACTCACACCCACGCACAAATGTACAAACAGGTGCTCATGCAGGAGTGCGTATGCACAGATGCAAGCACATCCCTGGCTGCCCATTCTGGGTAAAACTGAAAGTAGATGAAGTGTTCAGTGTCTTTTTTCGCCGCCTAGCACTTTCAAGCCCTCATTGTCTTTCCAGTCACCAGATACAAAGATCAAACCTTTCCTTTAACTTCCTGTGCTAGCATCACCCCTGCCTCAGGCGTTGTTTGCACGGCTGAGGGATCTGGTCAGGCAGAGCTCTGCCCAAAAGACTGAATTTAGAATAGTGGATTTTTACGGCATGGGGGGGAAAGATATTTGGAAGGGGCCTCCCTCAGGAGATACCTTCCCCACCCCTTTAGGGGAGGGAGGAACGTGTACTTTGTCCCTTCCATCTTCCTCCAGGGCAAGAGGGATTCCTCCTGGGTTCTCTGAACTCTGCCCCACCTCTGTGCTTCTCCAACCCAATCCACAGGGCCTGAGGGCTGAGAGGACACATCACCCTGGCCAGAAGCCCCCAAAGGACCCACCGCTGCCGTCCTCCAGGCTGGACTCAGGGAGGGGTGAGGCTGGACCGGAGATGTCCCTGTCCCCGTCGGGAAGGGAGGGGCTGCTGTCCAGCTGTCCCACCGGTGGAGGCCAAGGTAGGTCTTTGATGACCTTAATGTCAACTGGAGCCAGTAGCAGCAAGGAGAAGAGAGACAGGGACAGAGACAGAGGCAGAGATTGAGACACCAAAACCCAGAGCCAGGACACAGGACAGCCTAGAAAGGAGGAGGGTCAGAGCAGAGGCAGGGGCAGCTTCTGAGGGAAGAACAGGACTCTCAGAGGACTGGGCGGAGCCACACTGACCGCACCATGGCAAGTGGGAGGCTCCAGGAGCAAACAGCCAGACACAGGGTCTTGCTCTGCCAGCCCCACAGGTCCCCTTTATTTGACCTCTCACAAGCCTCCAGGGCCCAAAGGGCCCAGGAAGGGAGGGAAAAGCAGGACCAGGAGCTGCCCATACTCCCCAGCATCATACCTGGACACCCACACAGCATCCTGGCACGCCCCACCTTGCCTCCCTTCCCCCTTTCGCCTGGAGCCTGGGAACTCATGGGCAGCCAGACGGAGACAGCCCAGCCTCAGGCTGTCAGGAAAACTCAGAAGCCAGAGCAGATGTTTTATTGAAATTTACCCACCACACCCTCAATCCTGAGCCTTGAGAATTAGGAGAGCCATGCCACTGGCGGCTGCAGGACTGCTAACAGGTTTCCTAATGAGGAGCATAGATTTTTCCATTAAGCAACTCAAACAGTATTGATTCTCCAAGGAGACTTCGGGAGATAAACGGCCCATCCTCAATGGTGCACGCTTTATGGGAAACAAATTAGGAACCTATGGTTTCCCAGTCTGACTGCTGGGGTGGGGAGGACAGAGTGGAGAGCCGGGTCCAGCTCCAGGATGAGCTCCTTGCCCAAGGAGGGCTGAGGAAGACATGGGAGTAGGAATGAGGTCTAATGGCACTGAAGTCCTTTATGTTCTCACTGAACAAGGCTCTTGTACCAGGCTCTTGTATCACCCACTCAGGCCCTCTCTATGTTGGACTCCGGGCCTGGGATGGACACTGGGGTGCTTGGTACAGGAGAAACCTGATGATTTCTCCCTCTCCCCACTGGTTCCTGCTCCTGAGAAATACCCTTGGGGCTAGGCTATACACACAGTGGGCTTTCACTGTCTGGAGTGTCAATGCTTTCCTTTGTTACGTGTACGTATTTAACATATGCCACAAGTTTTATCGTTTTGTTTGGAATTTCTTTATTTTTAAGTATACACCGCCTCCCAAAAGATGGAAGTGGCTCAAGCCTCTTGGCCTCTGAGAGGTGGTGATGCAGGGAGTCATCCCCGACCCTGCACACAGTTCTGTGTCTACACCGCCCAACTCACCACTCTCCATGGTGCAACTCAACTGCACTTCCCTTGAGCCCAGCTCCTGCCCCCCACCCCACCCCAAGTCCACTCCTCCCATCCCCCTGAGCCTGGAAAGCTGCTCAAAGGCCTCAGCAGACCTGCCCTCTCCACCCAGGACTCACCTGCAAAGGCTTTGGAAATCCGCTCCTTCTTCCACTCCCAGGGCTGGTCATACTCCTCAGGGGGCCTCTCATCATCCTCTGGCAGGCGGGACTCCCGGGGCCAGGAGACCCCCTCACCTTCCGGTGTGGCCCCCTCCTCCTCCTCTGGCTCATAGGGCGTGTCATACAGAGGCAAGGGCTGAGCTGCTGTCTCCTTGGAGCCCCGGATCTCTGCCAGGGCAAGGCAGGAGGGAAGGTGTGAGCAGTCCTGGCTGCCTGGCTCAGCGCCCCCAGTAGCGCTCCCCAGCTACAAGCCTTCAGAGGAGATGCTGGCTGTGGGGGGAGCCCAGTGACCACACATCTGGGGTCCCTCACCCTCAGAACACCTCTAGGGTTCCAAAAGCATGGGACCCAACAGAGGCAGGGGCAGAGAAGCACCAGAGTGAAAGACAGAAAAAAGATCCTGCAGTGGCCAACAAGGGCTAGGGAGCTGAGGCTTACACATTTAGGAAACTGAGGCAGGGTCCATCTCCTTGCTACTCAGATCCATTTATTTCCTTGTGTCCCAAGTTATGTCATTTTGCAATCAGAAAATCCTTCTTTGTTGCTCAGGTACTGCTGACCACCCCCTCCTTGAAACTGTCCCCTTTGGACAAGTCATTTTCACGGACTGTCCTCCTCTCCCATCACCCCCGTTTGGTCTCTTTCCCTGGATCCTCTCTTGGTCTCTGTCCGCCAGGGCCAAATCTTATTCATTTCTCCCTGCTCTCACTCTCCAGTCTCATGGCACCCTTTGCATCTATATGTTTCCAACTGCCATAAAAATGTTTCACTTTGATGTTTCAAACTCACTGCTTTCCCCAAAAATTCTTCTAGTCTGTTCTGTGATCCTCTTTTGGGGATCACTGACCCAGTGAAAATCTGATAAAAGCTATGGAGCTACTCCCCAGAAAAATGTGCGAATTTTCACATAACAATTCCACGACACTCATGGACCTCCTGGGGGTCTACACCCTTCTCATCTAAATACAGTAGCCGCCCTCTCACTTTCTCCATTTCTGTCTACTACACTGCTCTCCTTGGTCCTGGCCCTCCTTCATTCTCTGAATCCCATGTGTTCAGTGCCAATACCTGATGACTCTCCCCCTCAACTCTCCACGTCTAGATTACTGCTAGGGTGAACCTCCAATCTACAGGCTCATGTTTCAGGGGCTCCATGGAATGACACTCCCTACTGCTCTCTGCTCCCTCACCCACCTCTCCCAGGGAGGGAGAACAGCTTATCTGATTGGCCAGTGGAAGCTTCCTTTCTTTCCCAGATTTGCCTACTTGCAGAGAGAGAACATTCTGGTTCTTTCTCCTCCTGCCCCCATGCAGGGGCCTATAGCTGTCCTGAGTTGCCCAAGCCTGAGTAGGCAAGTTTAATTCTGTGGTGAAGTATTTATTCTTAGCTATGTCATTCTGGTGACATAGCTAAGTAATGTTCTCCAATCAACTTTATCAGTAATAAAGCTGGCATTGCTATCTCCATCTGTTTCCTTAATCCTATTCCTCAGTTATTTCTAAGGTCAGAGGGGAAGAAAGGGGTGTTAATTATTGGTCCCTTAAAGCCTCAACAATTTCCACGATAGCCTACTAACTCATCTTTCTTATTTTTTTTTTTTTTTTTTTTTTTTTTTTTGGACGATCGGCAGGCGGACTCTCAACCACTGCGCCACCAGGGAAGCCCTCTTTTTTATTTTTTAATTAATTTATTTATTGGCTGAGTTGGGTCTATGTTGCTGCATGCGGGCTTTCTCTAGTTGCGGCGAGTGGTGGCTACTCTTCGTTGCAGTGTGCGGGCTTCTCATTGCAGTGGCTTCTCTTGTTGAGGAGCACTGGCTCTAGGTGCGTGGGCTTCAGTAGTTGTGGCTCACGGGCTCTAGAGCGCAGGCTCAGTAGTTGTGGTGCGCGGGCTTAGTTGCTCCGCGGCATGTGGGATCTTCCCAGACGAGGGCTCGAACCTGTGTCCCCTGAATTGGCAGGCGGATTCTTAACCACTGCGCCACCAGGGAAGCCCCCTAACTCATCTTTCTGATGCCCAGTTCTTCTAGTGTGTTCTGTACACCAAAGCCTCAGTAATCCTGTAAAAATGCCACATTCATCCTGTTCCTTTCTTGCTCAAGAATCCATAATGGCTCCCTTCCCATTTTTGGAGCAAGTCCAAATGCCTCATTTGAGCCTTCAAGACCTGCACTACCCCCTCTTAGCCTCTCTCATTTTAGCTCTCCTGTATGCCCAGCACTACGATTATTTGCCCCTGAACAAACCTTCCTCTCATCCTTCCCTGGGGCCTTGGCTTACACTGATTCACCCCTGTCCTCCTCTCTCATCACCCACATTGTTCCCTTTCCCTGGATGCTTTCTTGACATCTGTTCCCCAGGGCCAGGTCTCATTCACTTCTCCCTGCCCTCACTTCTTGAACTACTTGCCCAATCTCATGTGCATTGCACCTGCATTTCTAGTCATGTGTTTCCAATTGCCATAGATGTTCGCTTCGAGGTCCCATCATTTCAGACCCATCACCTTCCCTAAAGCTAGTGATTCTCTTCTTGGGATCAATGACCCCAGCCCACACCACTAGCTTGTCATTCGTGACTATCCCAAATGCTTCTGTTGTCTGCCCTTTGGTTGTACGGCCTTCTCTAGCACCTCACGTCTCAGGCACCACAAGTCCCAGCTTCTTCTCCAAAATGACTATCTTGAAGACAATGGCCACCCTCCCCAAAGACCCAGCAAAGGCTTTCTCCATATTTTCTAGGAACCAAGGAATCAGTCCTTAGACTTGTGGGTCCCGGAGCCTGTTCTGCAGATACTCAAGCCTCAGGGAGCAACCCCCAACCCCACCCCCACCCCAAACTCCATCACTCACCGGCCATCATCTTTTGGGCCTCATAGGGCTCCATGTAACCGTCATTCTCGGGGACCTTCTCTGGGGCTCCTGAAGCTCCTATTGGGTCTTTACCAGTCTCCTGAACATCAAACGGATCTGCATAGTCTTCTAGAATTGCTAGCTTTGGGAAGAGAGTGAGGGGAGCAAGCTTCAGACGTCTGAGAGACAGCTCTGCTTCTCCCCAGGATGCTCTGTCCATGGGAGCAAGAGTCCTGGGCAGGCTGCCCAGGAGCTTGGATGGGGAGAAGCTCTGGCTGTTCCTTTGTAGGGGTCCCCAGTAGGCTGCCAACAGAATGGTACATCTTTCTTTTCTGTTAATTTTGTGCCTCTGGCCCATTCCCTAGGCTAAATGGACAGGATGAGGCTCTGGGCTTTAAGGCCTGCCTCATTCAGGGTCCAGGCAGGACCAGAGCCTATACCAGGTGGCCTAACAGAGGGAATTAATTCAGAGACCTGGTTATAAAGGTGCTGGAGTTCAAAGAATAAGCAGGGAACAGTAGGCAACTGGGGGATTAGCTTGGTCCATGCCTAGCATTGCATTCCCAGATGCTAAACAAATAAGTGTTTGCTGACCTTCAAGGAAGATACTGAGTTTATGCCACAGTTCACTGGTTTATCCTCACAACATCCTTCACAATGTCATGTGGGAATTATTATTCCCATTTTAAGGAAATGGAGGCTCAGGGCAGGTAGGGAACAACATGCCCAAGTCCATTCCACATAAGTGGAGAAACCAGGATTGGAACCTGTGCCCTTTGTGCAAAATCATGCTGCCAGTCTGCTACCACTGGGCATCTTGGCTGTCCTGGGAGAGAGACCACCTTAGGATAGCCCTGAGAAAGCCAGGGTTTGGGCCTTGCTGAAATCCCCCAGGCTCTTGGAGGACAGGGACAGAAAAGGTATGGTCTTGGCCCTCCTCATCCCAGGCTGCAAGCCGCACACCCTGCAGAGGAGCTTAAGGTGCTCGGGGTGGGGCACAGCTGAGGACAAGAAAGCCTTTCTCCAAGCTGGGCACAGGCGTGGGGGGACCTGCTGAGGCAGAGACAGAGCACAGCCCGCTGCACGCTAACTGCACCTTGGGGCAGGAGAGCGCTGCACACCTGGTTACCAGGCGTTGACAAGAGGTAGCTCTGGGGCCTGCGGCATGGGGAAGGGGCCACTCCTGCCTCTCCCCTATTCTCGGTCTAGGCTTTGGTTCTGGTCCAGATCAGGACTGTGGGAGACAGTTGGGCAGGGAGGCTGTGGGGATGACCACCTGTCCTGGGTTACAGGACCTGGGACCCCTACCAAGGCGGAAATGGAGAAAGAAAACTTCCCACCTCAGAGACCCCTTCTGCATGTTCCTTGAACCCCCACTGGACCCTCTAGGGGTCTCAAGAGTGTCCCAACAGCTCCTACCATCTCATGCATCAGTTCTTCAGCTCCTACTCATTTCACCTTGTTCCAGTCAAGACCCCCAGCTCCTTTACCTCCCTCGAATCTCTGCCTGCTTCTGAGAAGACCACCATCTCAGATCATCCCATCACCTCCACCAGAGCATCCACTGGCCTGGGGCTCCTTGTCACTTCTGTCCTTCCAGCTCCAGTAAGCACCTGGTTCACAGTGGGCACTAGAAAAATGTTTCTGCTAGATCACTGCCTATTTCCCATTAAAGCCCCCCACCCTGCTCTGCGAGTCCCCCTTCCTGCAGGAAGTGCAGAAAAGGAATCCACTCCTACCCCAAGCTGCTTCACCCCAGGCCAACGGGCACCCACAGTCTCACCCACCTGACCAAGGGGCTCTGGAGCCAGCCCATTGGGTACCCACCCAGGTCGGCACCCAGCCTTACACTCATAAGTGGCAGCTACTTAACAGTAACTGAATCAACAAATGTGCTATCCTTAAACCTTGCAATGGCTCTCCAGTGCCAAAAGAACAAGTCCAAAGTTAAAGGGATTTAAAGATTCCACTTTGCTCTTTGGGTTCTCTCTACCCACCCTAGGTTACTTTGTTACCTGAAAGCTCTATAATCTCTTTCTTATCTCAAAGGCTTTCCCTTTACCTGGATCAGATTATTTTTCCTTAGAAAGCCTTCCATTCTCCCTCCAGGTCTGGTTAGGGCCTCTGTGCTGGGCTATCAACACACTGTGTAGTAAATACTTGTTTTATTATCTGTCTTCCTGCAGACTGTGAACTTCCTGAGGGCAGGAACCACGTTCATTGCTAAATTCCCAATACCTAAAAGTGCTCAGTAAATATTTGTTAAATCAGTTCATATAAAAGAGGAAGGAAGAATGGACAAAGGAAGCACTTTGCCTTGTTCATTCAGGAGAGGAGGAAGCATGAATCTGGCTGGGGAGTCAAACATGGGGTATGAGTCCCTGGAAGCTGCTCAATAAGTAGAAGCACCTGGCCCAAGCCCCAGGCCCCCCTCCCCAACTCCACAGAGCCCCCCTTGCCTTCCCTTAGCAAGCCCAGTCAGAGCTGCAGGCAGTGCCCTTCCCACTGGAGTCCTGGGCCAGTCGTGGCAGCTCAGGGCCCATGGGCACCCAGGTGGCAGCTCTGTGGGCAGCTCAATGGCTCCTCTGTTCCATTCCTGGCTCCACACCCTGCTCCAGGAAGCCCTGGCCTCCGCCCTGGGCTGGGGCGCCTAGAGAAGCCACCCACGGGGCCGGGTCGGGAGCAGCAGCAGAGACACCTGCTGGGAAGGACGGGCACCCGACCTGGACATAGAGGACGTGTCAGAGACCAGACCTGCTTTCCCAGTGGCTTCTAGGTCACGTGAAGAGGCAAAACTGCTCAGCGTGGGGAAGCTGCCCCTGTAGGCTTCTGACACCTTTGCGCTATCATGATTTACTTTGTTTATGGGCCCTCTACCTGACTCTGCCGTGCTCACTGTTGTAT
This sequence comes from Neophocaena asiaeorientalis asiaeorientalis, assembly GCF_003031525.2. NCBI lineage: Eukaryota > Metazoa > Chordata > Mammalia > Artiodactyla > Phocoenidae > Neophocaena > Neophocaena asiaeorientalis. The sequence goes on from NW_020174925.1 coordinate 190,911, forward strand.
ACGGCATCCATCACAGGGCCTGGCACACAGTAGGTGCTCAGTGCGCATTTACTGGATGCTCGAAAGGCCTCCTTCTACCCAGATTCCATCTTCTGGAGTGACACAGACTCTCAGATCCCCATTCATCCTAACTCTGACCTGACCGACCAGTAGGGGCTGTAGGAGCAGCCTGTCAGGAGAATCCACATTTGATAGGGATCAAAGCCTTTGGCTCAAGGGCAGAAGGAAGGAACTGGCAGGGAAGGCACCTAAAGCCAGGGCTGATATTTAGGCACATCCTCTGGTACGCTGTTGAAATGCTAAAATATTTCCAAACTAGTAGGTACGTAGCTCTGCCCAGAGAGCCCCGTGGCTCCCTCCACTCCTGCAGGAGGGTGGCAGGGTACCTCCAGGACCCTGGTCTTGCACCTGTTCAATGGGGCAGTGCTCCTCCCAAAGCAGCTGTCAGGCCTTGCCTCTCCTTCCTGCCCAGGCCTCTCCTGAGGTAGCTGGCAGGCCCACCATCTGGTTGAACCCTCCACTCTGCAGCTGGGCCCTGCTACGAGTTTCTGACCCCACCCGTGGGGCTTTTGAGGCCAGGGGAGCAAAGGAGACACATGTCATGGGATTTGGGCTCTGCAAAGTACCCGAAGTCTACCACTGTCCCTTTTCTCCATTTCTTTAGTTTATATTTAATGTCTGGAAGCCTCTGGTTTTTTAATCTGTAGAATGGGGATGGTATTAGCACCTACCTCATAGGACTGGGTAGAGGACAATGAATGTAAAAAGTCCTTGGCCCAGAGGCTGGCAAGGAGGAGTCAGTGCTCCATAAATGTTTGCCGTGATGATAATCTCTTTTATTCAGGCATTAAGACCCCAGAGTTCAGGTGCTTGTCCAGGGTGCACAGCTTGCAGTAGCAGAGACAAGAAAGACAGAGACCCAGGTCTCCTGAGTCTCATTGCCTTGCCACAGATTTTCTGGAAAAACTGGGAAATGTAGCATCTTCTCTCCTCTATTTGTAGATTTAAAATACACCTTAGCATGTTAAAGGCTCTGAGAAGTCCTGCAACCAAAAGACTAACTTAATTTTGTTTAATTCAGCATTTCTCGAAACTATTTAACCATGAAATCCCTTTTCCACTGAAAGTCTGTCAGTCTGGGAAATGGTGTACTATTGATATTTACCTTCCTCAAGATTGAACTTTTTGCACTTTCTGTTCCCACTTACTAGAATGCCCTTCCCAATTTTATCTGCCAGGGAAACTCCTTCACGTGAAACAAATTTGTTATTATCCTTTTCTAATAACAAAGCAATGCCATGCTTGTAAAACATTCATCACAGACATGCAATTGATGCTACCAAACCTTTTAAGACCCTTATAAGGCATGTCTGAGGCCACTTTGGGATTGGGTGGCAAGTGCTGGCCTTCAGCATTCAGGAAATGGCGAACTCAGCACAGAATGCAATCCTCATTCCTTCCTTAAGAGCCTCCTTCCCCTGGTTCATTAGCAAATGCTCAGTGGATACTTCCTCTCTCTGCAGGCCTTCTCTCAGCAGGTGCAAAGGTCCCGTGCAAAGGTCCCATACACGAGCTGGCAGCCAGTCTGGAGTCAGGCTGCCCAGCTGGGAACCTCGGCTCTCTAACTAGCTGTGAAACCATGCAAGCGTGACTCAACATTGCTGTGCTTCAGTCTCCCTTTTCGTAATGCTGGAATAATAACAGACTTGTCCTCATAGGGTTGTTGTAAGGATCAACTGGTCTAATACACATCAGCTGCTTCAAATGGTACTAGATACAAGGTGGAGGCTCAGTAAATGTCCACAATTATTAAATACAAAGGACAAATTCCTGGATCCTCCAAGAGCTCACAGTGACAGACACAAAACAAGTTCCCAAAGAGTGAAGCACCTTGAGGTGCTATGAAGCCACACGGCTGAGCCCCAGGCTCTGCAAGCCCCACAGGCTGCAGATAGCCCTCCAAGTAGGGTAGGCTGCAGTAGGCTACCTAGGCTGCAGGTAGCCCTCCAAGTCCCGGGCCCCAGCCAGCTGCTCCATCCAGGGTCACAGGGTTCCGGCTGTTCCTGGCTCCCAAAGGGTGGAGCACCAGGGCTGCGGTGTCACTGAGTCACTGCCCAAGCAAACAAGCCGCAGTTGTCTTCCAGAGGGAGGGAGTGCTGCAGCACGAGGAGGCAGCAGTGGATAGGGTGGACAGGCCTGCGGGCCTCAGCCCTCCTCGAAGCACCAGTGGCAGTGGCACCAACAACAGCACAGGCCACAAAGTTCTGATCCCTTGACCAGAACCCTCCTCCTTTCCTCCATCAGGGGACCCAAGGACATGTGTGAGATAAACGAACCAGACCTCTAGACTCTGCACAAGTCATATGAAAGAAAATTAAAGCAAAGAAGGAAACAAACTCAAAAAAGGTAAGGACTCGGTCTTCTAGGTGGTGAGTCTCTTTCAGCGCCTAGGCCAGTGTCACTTAATGATACTCAAAACACTCAATGAACACTGGCCAGGGAGGGCCCCTACCTGCCCTCCTAATCCCAGGGCAGGCATGTCTTGTTCATCTTCTGACATCCGGAATGTATCCTTCACTTTCTTCTTCTCGCCTATCTGTTCACTCGTTTCCAAACTTGGGCCCAGAGGATCCAAGTCCATGTGAAAACCATCTATGAGGTACACTATCTATTCTTCAAAGTTCTTAATATTTCGGGCCCTGTGAACACCAGTGAGAATCTGAGAGCTGTGAGCCTTTTCCCAGAAAAATGCTCATGCCCCCAAATATGTGCACAGTATTTCTGGAGGTTCTTGAACCCTAGAAGCCCCTCTGTGAGCTAAGAACAAGAACCCTAGTTTCAATTCATACAGGGTGCCTGACTGTCTTAGTGTTCACATCACCTCTGTCTCTCTGTTTTGCTCTCTCACTCTCTCATTCTCTGTCTCTTTCTCTCACACACATATCTTGGCATGATGGAGGCAAAGGACACACTGTGCAGATGGTCAGAGGCAACTCAAAGCTTCATCCAACCAGGGCCCCTCTCCCATCCCCATCCCCTTTTCCTAATTAGATCAGGTTTTTCCTGTTGAAGGTCTGAGAAAAGGGAGCAAAGCAAGGGAAGGCACAGCTCTCTAGCCCCTCTGCCAGAGCATAGCCTGATGGCCAGACAGGGCCCAGTACCAAGAGGGAGTCTTCCTGCAGCCAGATGGCGAGGCCCTGCCTGCCTGCTGCTCCCACACCTGCCCTGCCAGGCCTGCCCAGATGGCCACCCTTGCACCCCTGCCAACTGCAGCCGTGGTTCTCAGGGTGGGCCAGCAGCCAGAGCCCTGCACGGGGAGAAGGCTAATGGTCCTGAGCCCCCAGGCCTCTCAGGGTCCTGTCTGAGGCCTATTCTCTCCAGCCCCTACATCCACTGGGCTCATTCCCCTTCAATTTCTCTGGCTCATCACAGAAGCATTTGTACCCATTTCATCAAACCTCGTGATCCAGCTCCTCTCAGAGGGTTCTGACCCACCCAGCACCAGCTGCTGGACTGCAGAAGGAGAGAAGTGAGCCAGCCCAAGGCAAAACCTGGTCCCCAGCCTCATCTCACCTCAGGAAGAGACTCAAAAGCAGCAAGCCAAGAGGACCTGCAGGGCTAAGCAGAGGGGGAACTGAGACTAAGGAGAAAGCAGCCACACAGGACAGGAACACCAGCTCAGCAGGGCCTCAGGGGCCAGGCCGGCTCACCATCCAGCAGGCACAATCCTGTGTGAGCTCTGCAGGCAGGTGCTGACCCTTGGGTTTAGGCTAAGCGGCTCAGGTACCTAGTCTGGGCTCTTCCTGAGAAGATCCAAACTCTGCTCCTGAAGAGGTGGAGCTGCTCTCTCTGAATGGTGGGAGCCCCCAGGTCAGTCAGCATCCCTGCCCTTGGGCCAGCTCAGATGGCATACTGAGTCTTTCTCACACACTCATTAAATCACAGATTGTGTGGCTCCTAGGAAATCCTGCTAGATTTCATTCCTGTCCCTGCAGCTGACAAAGGAGTCAGATACCTCTTAGCCCCCAAGGTCTGAGCAGCCCACAGATCACAGAGACGACCCAGGGAGAGGCATGGATGCCCTTGGTGAGAAGAGGCTGTGGGCTTCTGCATGGTTGTGTGGGCACAGCCCCTTCCTTGGGGTCTCTGTGGGGAAGTGTACAAGGGGAACTTTAGTTAGGGGAGTCTCTGACCCTCAGATCACCCTAGCAATGGAGAGTCACCACTCAGGACTTATTGATATTTATGCACCACCCCTCTTTATGCCAAATAGTGTGTCAGGCCCTTGGGAGACACAATATGAGGATAAGGCCCTTGTCCTGGAGGAGCCCACGGCTTGGTGGGCAGCCTGTTATGCCATTCCAAGACAATACAGAGAGGAGGAGGGCCAGGGACAGTTCAGGCCCACATGCCAGCAGGCAGTGGTCAGGGAGGAGGAGACTAACTGATCAATAGTAAGAACAAAGCCTAATGCTCCCTCTGCCTCACTGCCACCACCACCATCGGGGAAAATTAGGAAGAGGAGCCTAAGGACATGTGAAGAAAGCATAGGCTCCTTCTGCAGGCGAACAGTCCTGGCCCAGGATGGGTAGCCATGCCCCATGGCAGGAACTAGGGGAAAAATAATTCACATTCCTGAGGCTTCTGCTCTGACCCTGACACATCTCTCTTACCCAAGAATCAGGCAGAACAGTGGCGCACTCTCAGCTGAAAGCCTCAGCCCTGGAGCCAACAGATTCAGACAGCAACTTTGCTCTCCAATCAAAGAAAACTGTGTTCTCTGCTGAGGAGAGGGGAGTCAGCCCCAGAGCAAGCTCCCAGGGGTAAGTGAAGAGGGACAATAGAGCTAGGGCAGCCCACCAAGTCATCGTCCTAGAATTTAGGACTACAGGGACCTGGGGATGACTTTCAGCTGTCAGGGAGGGATAAGGCCGCACTGAGGTTGGGCAGGGGGTGTCTTCTCTACCAGGGGCCTTTGAGCCACAGTGGATGTTCTTGGAGACAGTAAATGCCCAGCCCGCCTCTCTACCCCAAGCCTTCAGATCCACAAAAAGCTCTAGCCACCCTCAGAATGGACCCAGGGAGCAGGAGGCCAAGAGGAGAGGAGGAGTGGGTTCAGTTGCTTAGCCCCTTCTGGGCAACAGGTTCTGAGCACTGACTGTCCGCATACCTGGGGGGATAAGGGAAGGAGTGCAGGAGTGGGCCTGCCTGGACCTCAGTGGTTAGCATCCTTGGTGAAGAGCTGCATACTGCCTGTTCTGGCTTCCTGAGAACAACAGTCCACCCGGCTCCAGTCCCAATGGGTAAGGCAAAGGCCAGCTCTTGCCGTGTCCACAGGGAGAAAGCCAGCCTTCACCTCCTTCCTGGGGCTTCAGCACCTCCAAGGATGCTTGGGCTTTTTTAACAGGAGAAGGAGTGGAGCTGGGTGCTGGCTCTGCCCTGAGGGGGAGGGGTCAGAGATCAAAGGGCAGTGAGCTGCTGCTCCCAGAGGATTGAAAGGCCATAAACTGGGGAGAAACGGGCTCAAATCCCGTTAGAAAAAAGGCTCCCCGATTAGGCTCCGGGGTCTGCGATGAGGAGAGCAGAGATTGGGGGGGGGAGGGTCACTAGTTCAGGGGCTATAATAAGGGAAAGAGGCAGAGTTTGGGGCGCACGTCCCAAATTAGAAGGTCGAGAATCTGAACAAAGGTGGATGAAGGCTCCGAGCCCCGGGGTCAGGGACTAAGATCGTGTCCGCCAGGAACCGTGACGCCAAGGGGCCCGGCCCCGGTCAGGCCACCTTTGTCCCTCTCGAAAGCCCCAGACCTCCGACCACCTCTCCTCCTTGCAACCCCCCGACCGGCGTGGCACTCACCCTGTCGCTGCTGGCGGGTGGTCCAGAGATCCGTTCCTCGGGAGGAGGCGCTGGGGGGCCAGGGGTCTCGACCCGAATAAGGCGGTGGGGTGGCGAGCCGTGGCGCGGGGGCGGCGTGGGGCCGGGAACGGCAGGGGTGGCTAGAGCAGCGGAGCCGGACGGCCCCCCGGAGTAAGGGTCTTCAAAGTCGCGCTCCCTCTGCAGTCGGTAGGCGGCCAAGATGTCCGGGGGAGGTGCGGGGGGCGCGGCCGGGGAAGGTGCGGGGGGGCGGTAGTCCGGCTCCGGGGGCGCCGGACTCCGCCCGCCGGAGAGGAGCGGGTGGGGGCTTCCAGCCTGTGTGGACGGAGAAGTGAAGTGGCGACCCTAGGGCAGGGAATGCGACTCTTGAGGATGAACTGAGGATGAATCCTCCACGTGTCGCCACGCGCGCCCCCCTGGGGGCGCACCTGTGCACGTCTGTTCCCCCTCCCCACCTCCCACCTCGCGAGTCTTCGGACTCCGGGGTTCCTGGCCCTCCGGCGCCTTCCGCCCCTCCTTTACCCTCCCCAAGGCCTCCCAACTGGGAAATAATATCCTGGGAGGAAAAACTGGGGTGGGGTGGGGGCGAGACAGGGGCTGTTCTGTAAGATGTGTCTGGAACTACCGGCTCCGGCGTGCTGCCTTCGGAGCCCCACCTACCTCCTCCCATCCAACTGCTCTCTGTGCACATACTCGAACCCACTCCAGGTAGACATCTCACATCACAGACAGTCACCTCCCTAGAGGCACCCACTTCTCCCGAGTGGTTTCCACACACGCCCTCCTCACAGGCAAACGGCCCTTGCACAAACGCCTCCCACCCGGCCCTGATGGCAGCGCAAGCATATACACAGGAATCCCTTCAAGTCCCAGGTTGCATTGCCAATCAGCTTAGTGACAGAATAGAAACAGACAAGTCAATAAATCAAGTCTAGAAACAGTTCCAGTGTTGTCTATCATAAACCCCTTATCCTCCAGAGGCTCGGATGCTCAAGCATTTTTGTCTTAGAAATAAAACCAATTTCTCCCCAGGAATGTTGTAGCCCTGAGGCCAACGCCAACATTTGCTTTTGACTCTGATGGAAAGGTAGCAGCTTCACCTCACCAGCATCCCTCTGAGCACTACCTCAGTGTCTCCCTCACTCTTAGACTCATATCTGTCTTGTGGGGGAGCGAAGAGCCACGAGAGGCCCCACAGGGAAGGGAGCTCAAAGCTGGAGCAGCGTAGGATGTGATGGCAAAACTGAGAATACCCTAGGATTCCCAGGGCCCCAGGTCTCAAAATATTTGTTGAGTTTCTGCTTTGTGCATATTCTTTGGTGTTATAGGACAGTGCTTTTCAAACTGCGATATGCACACGAATCTCCTGGGGAATTTGTTAAATTGAAGTTTCTGATTCTGTAGGTCTAGCTGGGATGGGGTCCCAGTGTAGTTCCAATAGGCTCCCAGGTGATACAGATGCAGCTGGCCCTCCCACCACACTTTGAGTAGCAGGACTGTAGGAGATACTGAAGTATCTGATATTGTGTCTGGTTTCATGAGGTATAATAGAGAAAATAACGTGCACATCGTAAAAATGTGCAGCTTAAAAAATTGACTAACAAAGCTGGACATAGAGATAATAATTCTAGAAGAATTGTCCAGTTGATGCATATTGGAGGGTCTCCTCAATCACCAGGTGTCTGACAACAATAATTGTGGGCTGTAACCAGATCTCTGAGGATCAGTGGCAAGATACTCAATGCCACTGATTTTCACTTGCCTTATATCTGCAAAGGGCATGATGACTGTTGTGTGAGGATTAGGGGAAATGATAGATATGAAATGATGGAAATGATGGAACAGGATTTAAAAACTGTAAAGTGCTTACCATGGTAGATGTCAAATGAAGCCACATATGTTTAAGAAATATGGAGTTAAGCTGCTGACAGCTCAGAGGAATGGAATCAATCAAGTCTACACAAAAGATAGTTAGGCTTCATGGAGGGGGTAGACCTGAGCTGGGTAGGATTTGGACAGATGAAGCAAAGGAGTGAAAGATCATTCCAAGCCAGGAGGTCAGCATGAGTTGAGTGAAGGGATTGAGGTGGGAACCAGCCTACCATAAAGAAGGGGTGGGTTCATAGTGTGGAAGGGTAGGAAGTAAAGTCGCATGAAGAGTGGGGAGGATATCATAAGGGTAGAGTTTAAATGATAATTAAAAAGCTGTAGTACCTTATGTGCACCATGAACTTACTCTTGTTTTAAACTATCTGTTAATGCACTTTCCTCCCCCACCAGAGTGTGTGCTCCTGGAATCAGGCATTGTTGAGCACCTCATGGGGCCAGGAAGCTTGCTAGGAACCAAGGATACAGAGGTGAGGCCCTCTCGGCAAGCCTCCTCTAAGACCTGGGTGGAGTTTGCCATATCCAAAGTCCTGCAGTTAAGCATGTTAAGCATTGTACCATAGACTCAGGATTCTGAAAGGGAGCCGGGGGTGTTCCCATCACTTAGTGCAGAGCCTGTCGTGTGGCAGGAGCTTAACAAATGTTGAAATGAATAAAGATCATTCCTCTTGTTCGTATTTTTATATAGCTATAATTGTGGTATACACAACTTTATGTCCTTATTTTTTCCACTTAACATTGCATATTTTCCCCATTTTTATTATGTAAGCTTTATTTTCTTCCAATTTTTTTTCAAAATATTTCAAACCTACAGAAAAATTCAAAGAAAGTACAGTGGAAATCTGTATAGCCTTCACCTAGATTCACTACTTTTTAACATTTTGCCACATTTGTTCTATCCCCCCACACTTTTTTCCCCTTAACCATTTGATGCAAGTTTCAGGTATCATGATACTTCAGCTCTAAATACTTCAGCAGCCATTTCCTAAGAATAAGGAATTCTTGCATGGGGCCATTAGACCATTACCATAATAGTATTGTCTATTATGCAGTCTACATTAATTTTTTTCCATTTACCCCCAAATGTCATATATATATAGTTGGGGTTTTTGTTTGTTTGTTTGTTTTTTGTCCTGATTCAGGATTTATCAAGGTTCCTTCCCCTGTTGCACTTGTTTGTTTCTTTAATCTCTTTAAATCTTGAACTGTTCCCCATTTTTTTCTTGCTAGTTTGTTGTTCATGACATTGATCATTCTGAAATGTCCAGGGCAGTTGTCATGTAGAATGTCGTACATTTTGGATTTTTCCATAGTTTCCTCATGATTAGATTCAGGTTAGACAGTTTTTAAAAGACCATTACATGAGGGATGTTGTGGACTTTCTAGTGTGTTACACTGGCGGGCCAGCCAATAGTGCACATTTGTCCTTCATTGGTGATGCTAGGCTTGATCACTTGGTTAAGTCGGAGTCCATCAGATCTCTCCATTTCACAATTTCACAAAGTAAGTTGTGGTGTGATAACCTAAGACTACTAGCTCCCAACATGTTTTACCCAGTGGTTTTAGCTTCCATTGATGATCTATGCTTACGTTTGTTATTACACTGGGGATCACAAAATGATGACTCTGTCATTCTGTATTTGTGGGTTTTTAAATTTTTTTATTTATTTATTTATTTTTGGCTGTGTTGGGTCTTTGTTGCTGTGCGCGGGCTTTATCTAGTTGTGGGGAGCGGGGGCTACTCTTCCTTGTGGTGCACGGGCTTCTCATTGCGGTGGCTTCGTGGTGGCGTCTCTTGTTGTGGAGCACGGGCTCTAGGCACACAGCCTTCAGTAGTTGTGGCACACGGGCTCAGTAGTTGTGGCTCGTGGGCTCTAGAGCACAGGCTCAGTAGTTGTGGCACACGGGCTCAGTAGCTGTGGCTCGTGGGCTAGATATAATCCATTACCATCATTATTCTGTTTGATGCTCAAAACTGTCCCAAATTGGGCCAGCAGGAGCCCCTTCAAGAGGCTTCTGCATTCTTTTGACTTGGTCTCGCCAATCTTTAAACACTTACTTGCATTCTCACACAAGATGTTCCAGACTCAACTTGTACTTACCCTGCTGCAAAATGTAACCAGTCATTTTTTTAAGGGAGTCTTACTCCTTTTAGTTGGAAATGGTACTTTAAAACTGACTTTGTACTTTAAAAATGGCAATTTAATATCTCATCAAATGAGCATACCTCAGTTTAGCTCATCACTTTATTTGTTGAGCATTTAGGCTATTTCCATTCTCCTTCCTTCTAAATAACTGTAACAGACATCTTTATGTGGATAACTTTTCCAAGTTTAGGATTATTTCCTTTGACAAGATTCCCAAAAGTGGAGTTGTTGGGGCAAAGAGTGTACATTTTTTTCTTACTCTTGATACACGTTATCCATCTGCTCTCATAGAAAGTTTTTAAAGTCAACAACGACTTCTAAATGTTAAGCCCAGTTATTTTGTCTCATTCCTCTTTCTCCTTTGCAGCACCTGAGTCTGCTGACCTCCTCTGTGCTTGCAACTGTCTTCTCCCAAACTTTCCTTAAAATGACACTGTTCTCCATTCTCTTAAGGCAAATCCTCTCTTCCTCCCTTAACCTCCTAAATTTTCGCATGTTCCAACACTTAGACCTTAGAGCTCACTTTTCTTACTGGGTACTAAGTGGGGTGTCCCCCCCTTCTATTTGCTTGACTTTGAATGCCCAGTCCCATCCTGAGCTCCCATTCCTTCTGGTTTTGTCTTCTAAGTCTGGCCCTTGGCTTTGCTCTCCAGCCTTGCCTTGGGTCCATCTCTGTCCACAACCTTGAGAGGACAAACATATCCCAGTATACTCATATATGCACTCTGTTCTTAGAGATTCTGCATGTAAATGGAGCTTCATTTGGGCCGTGTTTTCTATTTGTCTGATATAAAATAACATGGCGGGGGGGGGGGGCTTCCCCGGGGGTCCGGGG
>NW_020174925.1:201783-244802 GCF_003031525.2 Neophocaena asiaeorientalis asiaeorientalis
AAAAAAAAATGAGGGGGGGGGGGGGGGGGACTTCCCCGGTGGTCCGGTGGTTGAGAGTCCACCTTCCAGTGCAGGGGATGAGGGCCCGAGCCCTGGTCGGGAAGCTGGGATCCCACATGCTGTGGGGCAACTGAGCCCGCGCTCTAGAGCCCGCGTGCCGCGACTGAGACCTGATGCAGCCAAATAAATTAATTAAAAAAATATATTTAAAAAAATTAAAAAATAACATAGGGGACTTCCCTGGTGACGCAGTGGTTAAGAATCCGCCTGCCAATGCAGGGAACACGGGTTCGAGCCCTGGTCCGGGAAGATCCCACATGCCACGGAGCAACTAAGCCTGTGAGCCACAAGTACTGAAGCCCTCACGCCTAGAGCCCGTGCTCCGCAACAAGGGAAGCCACTGCAATGAGAAGCCTGCGCACCGCAACGAAGAGTAGCCCCCGCTCGCCGCAACTACAGAAAGCCCACGCGCAGCAACGAAGACCCAACGCAGCCAAAAATAAATAAATAAATGTATAACAAAACAAAACAAAACAAAACATGGTTCCGTGTTGCAGGAATACAACTTCAGATGCAACCATAAAACCGGGCCACTTCTCTCATTTATGGACTCAAGCAACCTCTTTTCAAATATTTATGGAGAGGCTGTATTCTTGGAACACAAGTATAGTAGGATTCAGTTCTGCCTTCAATGAACTTGAATTTTCTAACTTTAGTGGTTTGTGATTTAAGTTGGATCCTGACAATAAGATAAGAGATGGAAGTGGAGGGTCTCCAAATGAACTATCAAGTCTAGTCCCTCTTCCCAACTCCAAACCCAGGAGGCTTCCCTGACTTTCCAACCTGAAATAAAAATAGGGCTGATTCCCAGCAGAGCCCAGGCCCCCAAAAGTTTTTTACAAGCACAGTAAGGAATTCCTTTCCCTTATCTTATCATCCCAAATAGTGTCCCACCCTCCCTAGCTGCGAGCCAGTGCCTGGGGAGAAAAAGGACTGGATCAGGTGGAGATTCCCCTGGGTATGTATACTCTTTCCTGTAAAGGGAGATTGTCTACCTATGCAAATCTAACACTTCAGGTCCGACTTCTGAGGGTGAGGAGGAAGGGAAGAGGTCACCTGTATTATGCAGGAAGCAAGGGGGGAATATATTTGCCTACATATATACATATATAAATATTTATTTATACAAAGACTGCCACAGAAAAATATATTGGAAACTGGCAATAATTGGTAGATAGGGTGAACAATGAGAGGGAGACACTTTTCACTGGCTTGTGCATATGTATTCTCTATTTGATAATGAATACACCATTTTTTAAAATAAATGTATGAAAAGGAAAAAAATCGCAAGGCCACAGGGGCGCTGTTTTGTTGGTGTAGGAGAATGATTTAGACACTGATTTTCCATTTATTTTCAGGAGGTAAGGGGTTACAACTGTTTGATCTAAAGCTGTATTCAGATAATTAAATGAGAATTACTGAAGGTGGTGATCATAGAGGTGTTTCAGTTTTCAGAGGAGAGAGATGCAGCGTTTCATTTTTAAAAAATGAGTCACGATTTATACAAAGTGTTATGGGCTGGGGAGGAAAAAAAGGAATTAGAAAAGACAAGCCCCTTGCCGTGCCATTGTTCCCACAATGCCGTGACTCGGATTCGAACCGAGGTTGCTGCGGCCACAACGCAGAGTACTAACCACTATACGATCACGGCGAGCTACCGGGGACCTGTCAGCGGCCCTTTCTCATTGTCGTCTTCAACAGTTAAAGGCCTTCCCATTCTGCACGTCACCAAAAGGTCCACCTATGGGGCGGGTTCCGGCCTAAGGCCGGGTCTGAGAATGCGCAGGCGCATTGCTCTCTTGTCAGTTGGTCTGGTTCTCTCCTGTTTTGGCCCATTAGCCACGGGAGGTGGGGATGATGCAGTGGGAAAGGGTGGGTTCCATGTAAAAGTTTAGGGGGTACCACTTGGGCATCCATAGACGGGACTGGCCGGAGCTGAGTGTTCACAAGCTGTGTAACTCTCATTCCTTGGAGGACGCCCATCTCCTCTGTCCCGGAGACCCTTCCAGCGACTCCAAACCTGCCGGGGTGCGCTCCTCAGGGCTTCTCTCTACGGATAATGTAGATGCCCGCAGAACTGGGCAGTCCACTTAGAAGGGACTCAGTGAACACACCCTGCCGTTCTCCCCGCCTCCAGCACCCGCTTCCTTGTTCTCTTATTCCCGCGACGGCCCTGACTCGTCCCTCCGCAGGGCTCCCGCCGGACCCGGTGCCCTCCTCTGTTGCGTCCCTGGGCGCAGCAGGGACTGGGTCTGATTTTTCTTCTTGTACATCAGTGCTCTCGTCTCCATGACGCCTAGAACCAGGCCGAGTCCACAGTAGGCAGTGGCTTTTTGCTAAAATGAGAACATACCCCTGGTTCTAACAAGTGAATGCAGAGAGACCACCGGTCTCTTCAGTGTTGTCTGCTCTAGTCACTGCCCCCCTTCAGAGCCGCCAGAGGGATCTTGCTAAACACGAATAGAATCCTCTCACTCCTCCGCCTCTCATCCCCGCCCCCGAGACTGCGGGAAATTTGTCCAGCTCATCCTGTGGCCTTCCCTCAGTGTCGTTTCCCATTCCCTAGTTACTTGCTTTCATTCACTCAACAAGTCCTTGAGAGGCGCCTGCTACCTGTCAGACCAGGGCCTGTGGGCGTAGTGGGGGTGGGGAAGAGAGAAGACTTACAAAGAGGAATTATGATTGTTTCTTTTGGAGCCCTTAGCACACGAGATAATCCTGGTTGCTTGACAATCCTGGCTGTTTGACAAATTCCCTTTCTGCCTTTAAGAGCTACTTCAAAGGTCACCTCCTCTGCGAAGCGTTCTCTTCCTATTATTGGGAGCCCGTTTTCAGTGTTGCTATGGACATTGGTACATATGTCAATTATAACATTTCTTGGCCTTGTGAGTGTTCTGTGCTTTGTCTGGGCTGGGCAGGATAACGTGCGTAGGCCAGGGTAAGCGGAAGCCTATATGCTTCCTAAGTCCAATTTAGCTAGACCTGGCGTAAACATTGTTTCCAACTGTCACAAGGGGATTGGGATCCATTTTCAAGGAAGTTATTACAAACAGAAGATAAAAATGGAGGAGAGCGTTAAAAAGCCGACCCCTTGCCGTGCCACTGCTCTCGCAATGCCGTGACTCGGATTCGAACCGAGGTTGCTGCGGCCACAACGCAGAGTACTAACCACTATACGATCACGGCGCGCTATTGGGGACCGGTGCACTTTTTTTTCTCGCCTAAGCTCTTCTCTGTTTACGGCCCCGCCCCTTTGCCATGTCACTGCTGGTTCCCGCCCATCTCTAACCTCGCCGCTCCCTGAAGGGACGCAGGCGCACTGCTCGCTTGCTTTCTAGATATCCGTAAGCACTCACCGGGCCGCCAGATCCCACTGCTTCATTACCGAGGCGTGTGTTTTCTGCGAGTTCCCTTTACTCCGCATCTCGAAGGAAGTTGTGCGGCTGGGTCCGAACTGATTTTCCTTCTTGTGGGATTTAAGAGGCGGCCCCATTCCTAGCAAGAGACCATTCAGATAGCGTGAGCGCCAGGACACGGTGGGTGTGATAGGGGCCCAGCGCCGCCATTCGGGCGACCCCCGGGCCTCACATTCGTACAGGCTGCGTGAGAGTCCCGGACGTAGGCCTGGCCTCCTAGGAGTCCTTTAGTTTGCAGAGGACTTTCATGTCCTCTCTTTCACGGGTCGTGCGGACGACCAGCAGAGACTTCGGCCAGGCGTCCACGGCGCCCCTACTCCACTTCGGGCTGGGCGCCAGGGCCAGAGGAGCCTGGTCGACAGTGAGCAGCTTGGGAAGGCGAGAGCGGCAGCCACCTATACGAGGACGACACTCAATGATCCGCTCCTCGTGGCGTCCCAGTAGCTCGCCGTGATCGTATAGTGGTTAGTACTCTGCGTTGTGGCCGCAGCAACCTCGGTTCGAATCCGAGTCACGGCATTGTGGGAACAATGGCACGGCAGGGCCGCCTTTTTAGATTCCGGAAGCCACATTCTTCGGCGGTTAGGCCCCAGCTGCTGCTTGACGTTAGGTCAGGGCCGAAATTATAATAACGCCGCAAAGGGTGAACGCAGGGTCTTCAGTGAATCAGCCAATCGTCATCTTCCTTCCCGTATGATTGTTTAATTTGGGGGAGGTTATTCCGTGTTGTACTCATTATCTTTCCTCATTTGGCCCCTGTCAATGGTGAAGTCATCTACTGGGTTTTCTTAAAAGCTCTCACACTCGCTAAAACGTCAATACTTTGGAGTGCAGGGATTATAGGAATACTGTGCAAACATTTATTAAGCGTTAGAAGAGTGCAGAGTAGACAATACAGTGTGACGAGTGAAAACTGACTGCTCTGGAGGTGCTGGTTCCCGTAGCCACTATGACGGTGCGAAAGAGGACTTTGTGGCCTCCATCTCCACAGCCTCCTGGGTGAGGATATTCTCGTTGAGGATTTTTCCTAATCTGCCTCAGGTTTAGAGCAAATTTTATTTGTTACTTTGTTTTATGAGCACTTAAAAAATCTAGACTCAACAAATTTAGGTCTGTCATTTAGGCATTAGGCAAAAATGGAAATATGTTTTGGATTTGGCTCTCAGGTGGCTGGCAGCGGCTGTATCACTGTCAAGGAGGGAATGAGATAGGACTCAGTGAGCAATGAGCCTCTCCAGCTTCTCCCAGGGAGCCTGGGGGTGGCACAGCAAGTCAGGAAGCATTCCTGGGAGAGATGGACATTGCAGTGGGGTTGTGCTCCGTTTACTGACAGTCTGTCAACAAAGGCTTACTGAACAGCCTGTAAAGCAAGAAACTGTGGAGGGCTATAATTTTCCAGGTCTCCCCACTCCCACTTCCATAAGTTTGATGACTTTAAAGCCACCCGACAGGACAGCTCAGACCATGAGAGAATAGAATGAAGGAAGGTGAGCCTGAGAACTTGCCAGACTTTGGACACTGATTTAAGTGTTATATGTATAGAAAATCAACATCACCAGCAAAAAAAGAACCAGCCAACAGAAATGTGACAACTTCTGTTCCTCTGACCGCTTACCAAATAACTGTACTGAAGTTTTTAAAAATCTGTAGCCTAGAATAAGATGTCAGGGTGGGAAGCAAGGAAAGGATCCAGCTTTTTCTCTGATGGCCCTCCCTCCAACCCCCATTCCTCTCCTGCTGGTGCTTCAGTGCTGGGCAATGAGCTGCTCTCAGAATCTGGGGAGAAATTCTGGGGCAACCACTTCCTAAGAGTATTTTGAGTAAAAACAGTCAACCAAGAAAATAAAAACTACAAACATATATCAATGGAGGTAACCCACTCTAGCCATACACATCCATCCAAGGCAACTGAAGTGTATTTGAGGGCAGGAATGCACTAAAGAAATCTGAACAGAAAGTTCCCAGTTGCAGGAAGAGTAACAGAAGGGGAAGGTGCTCTCCTAACTTCTGCTTGGCAGGTATGCAATTATCCATGGAGATGGGTGCATCCAGCTATCAAAATGTCATAATATCCTCTTCTCAGGTCGCTCACTCGATTCCCCTTGCTCTGATTTCAGGCCCCCAAACAGACTTTTGGTAATGATTTGCCAGCCCACGTAGACATTCCTGCAGGGAAAGTATTGCTCTGAACAAGTTTCTGATTAGTTGACGTTTGTTCTTCTTACTGTTGGCATTTGGTTTAGACTCTTAAGAGTCTGGCTGGTATGATTCATTTCCCTTGAGTCTGCTTATCTCTGGGTGTACTGACAAAATGGAGTTTCCAGGCTGACAAAGCTGAGAGCTAGAGATTCTGGCCTGGGATGAGAGACTGCTGCTCTGGGACACCCTCTGAGCAGTCAGTCAGCTCCCTCCCCTTGACCTCTTGATTTAAACCACGTTTTGCAGTTTCTGATTCAGGGAATGTGTCCTTTCCCCTAACCCTTCCAGCTGGAGGTCGGAGCTTTTCTCTAGGGTCTCAGCACCAGGCAAGAGGCAGGCAAACCTTCAAGGGACAAACCTTGAAGGGGAGAAATGTACTTCATAAGCTTCAGAGCGTTTACTTAAATGATCAACCCCGTGGCTTGCTGGTCAGACTTGGTACATCTGGGAGCTGCTACTGCTGTAGCTGCCAGTCACCACAAGGGTGCAGTACAGACTGGACCAGCATCCTTTGGTGTCACCCGGAAGCTAGTTCAGATTCAGAATCTTGGTCCCCAACCCAGAACTACTGCATCAGAACCTTCATTTTAACAAGATTCTCTCCAGATTATTCATTTGCACCTTAAAGTTTGAGATGCTGGTCTGCTCTAGAAAACTATCTGGCTCTGATGCAGCCCTTCATTATTTACCTTGTGAGTACTTGGGGTTACTAGAAAGGACCTGCCTGAGTCTGCTGGGCCTCATCGTCTACTGGGCTTCACTGATGAGGGTGACATTGAGGTTTTGAGAAGAAGATGGAGTTCTGGGAGGGAGACACCGAGGGCCCATGTTTGGGAGCATCTAGGAAGGAGGCAGCAGCCCTGGACTTCCACTAGGAGGTACTGCACCCCAGGAAGTGGATGTAGAATGCTGAGGCTGGATAAAACTTAGTCTAGAAGGTACCACCTTGGATTTAGTCCCTATAACACTGAGCCCATTCCTCAGGGAGTCTCTGGATATTTAGGACTCAAGTTCCAGTCATTCATTCATTCAGTAAACTAGCATATTTTAGCTCTTAAAGTGCTGTACCTCATGGGGAGCTGCAAAGCTGTATATGATCCTTTTTGCCCAAAATAGTTTATTTTCCAGCTGAAAGAAAATGCTAGTCCACAGGCAACAGCCAGAAAACAACACAAGGAATGCTGTAGAAGAGACATCTCTTGCTGCAATGGAAGGAGACTCTCCAAGGAAGAGCTAACATAAACTTCCAGAATTGTAAAATAATTGAAGTTTATTTTCAGCAATTCCAGCACCCTCATTCTGATCCCCTTCTACCTCTTTGTGTTGTCCTTATCTCATTCATTCTCGTTCATTTGATCAACAGTATTTACTAACAGCCTACTATGTGCTAGGCACTGTTCTAGGTTCTGGGGTTATAGTAATGAATAAGACAGATTGGTTGTTCTCATAGACCGATAGTCTAGTGCAGTAATCAGAAAGGAATGTTAAATAAAAAATAAACAAAAGAACGTGTGCCAATGGAAAATAACGTGATATAGTGTCATCCTGTTCCCTGCCTGTTATCTGCCCATGTACCCCATCAGCTCCTTTGTCTGTACAAAGTAAGATGACTGATAATAGTAAGTGTTACCTTTTAATAGGGATGGAAGTTTTACACTAAAAAGATAAACTCTCACCCAGAGTGGCCCACATGTGTCATAAAGAGCCTTCAGATATGAGGCAGTCTTGTTTGGACAGCGTGAGGAAGACTCCGTGGTGACCTGCGTGGACCTGCAATATAATCCAATACAAGCAGGTGGATGCTGAGGGCCAATGAGCAGGACCAGATGACCCCATAGGTAAGTCAAGAACTTGCCAAGGGCACAAGGAAAACAAAACATCCACCCAAGAAATAAGTAAATTTTTTGAATGAATAAAAAGCAGTGAAGTGATCAATTTCAGGAGAAAAAAAAAAAAAAACCCAGAACTTGTTGGGAAAAAATAAACTGTAAAATAATTATTTAAAAAACTTTCAGTTACATATGAGGCAACATAATTTTTTCAGTGCTTAAGACCTTGGGAAGTTTAATCCAGCCCCATTGACACACTAAATCAGTCCCCTGGATCAGAGATGCAACCCCTAGGGAAAGAAAGGGAGGAGGGGACCCTGAATTAAGACGTATTTCTGTCACTAGGTCGAACGTACTTGGATAGATAATAAATTTGGTAAGCAAAGAAGTAAAATTGCATATTTTTTGCGTTCTTGAGTTTGTCAACTGAGATGTGCACCTCATATACGTGCCAAGTGACTAGCATAGAGGTGCTCAATATACATTAGTTGGTCTCTTCTTCCCAGGTACTTCTCTCTACACCCACAAAAGAAAAAGCCATGGGAAGATCCTACAGGACATTTCCTGTCATGAGGCCTAAAACTCATTCTTGAGTCAAGAAGATTGCAGGAGCCACCTCTCAGAAGCAAAGGTCAAAATCAGTGGTTTCCAAACATTCTAGAGCTGACAAAACAGGGATGAATTTTTCATCATGGAATGAGAAAAAATAAGGTTGATGTGGTAGGCTTTTCAAAAGGCTAAATGTGTTTAATTCAAAGAACTATTCTCTAGGCTAAGGTTATGGTCTTCCTACTTTTGAGGTGTTATAGTGACTTTTGAAAAAGATAATAATTTTTTTAAAGTCTTTAAATTTGAAAAAATTAAAAACTGGCAATCCTATTTTGGTCTCCAAAATTACTTTTGAAGTTTTACTGGTCAGTGAAATCTAAAAGTACAAAGCTCACTACAGAGCCTGGAGAGCAAAGCATCAGACTGAGAAGAGATGGTCCTCAGTTTGTAGTGGTTCTGCAGAGAAATGCTCAGAGGGAGAAGGGTCCCTGTTCTGTCAGGCAATGGTCCAGGCTAACTCCTATCCACCCACCTAACAAATAGTAGTCCCTAGTATGATCTGTGCTAGGCCTTGGAGATACAAATTTGAATAAAACATTCTTAGAGATCATGTCAGTGCAGGGTTAATCAGATGAGTGAAGAAGTAATTACAGCTATATACATACAAAGTATATTGGAACTTAAATCATTCATTCCTCCAGGATATGACATTTGAGCTGGGTTCCAAGGCATGCAGAGTAGTTTTCCTGGCAGAGAAGGGGAAAGGGTATTCTAGGCAGAGAGAAAGGCAGAAACAAAGGCCAGGAAGTGTGAACAAACAGCATAGGGAAAGATAAAGCTGTGACATAAGATATGGAGGGGAGATGTACTCTGTACATCTGTACAATGTAAGTTGTGAATTAAGTTTTATCTGAGGACCTTACTGAGGACTATAACCCAGGAAACAGCCTTTCAGATAGCTCTGAGGAACTGCTCCAAAGAGGTAAGGGAGGAGCCAGGATATATATAAACTTTTTTGCTGGGAAAACGTAGTCAAGCATCAAAAGATTACTGCTAATTACAACAAACAGGTATCTCAAGTTAGCGACTTTAGTGCTTTTCTGTGTCTGGGAAAATACAAGCATCTGAATCCATTTGAAAATTTTTCTTAGATATGCATCTTAACTATCTAAAGGCCAGTGTACCCAAAGCATAGAATGTTTCCTGTTTTTCTTCATCCTGAATTCCCCTAAGGGCACACTGGCAGTGGGCAACTGCAGTAGCTGATGGCCTGATCCTTGTAGAACTGGAACGGCAGGAAACATTTTTTTTTCTTAATAGAGAGCAAGGGTGGAGCCAAATTGATGAATCTCTTGCCCCTATTGAGACAGGCCTTTGCCCTGGAGGCTGGTGGATCTTGACATTTTGTGGTAACTTATTGCTTTGGGGATCCCTTGAAAGTTATATGCTTGTTCTCCAAAATAGTGCAGCTATGATAGAGTGTCAGGAATTCACAGAGGCTTTTTTTTTTTAATTGAAGCACAGTTGATTTACAATGTTGTGGCAGTCTCTGCTGTCCAGCAGAGTGACTCAGTTACACACATAGAGACATGCTTTTTTAAAATATTCTTTTCCATTATGGTTTATCCCAGGAGATTGGATATAGTTCTATGCACAGAGGCTCTCTTATAAGCATTGTGGGACCATTTAAATCTCCAGTTCTAAGCAGAAGAGGGACATAATCGCATCTTCCTTTTAGAAAGGTGAGGTGTAAATGGGTAATTATTGACAAAAGTCTTAATTCAAAGGAGAGATAGAAGAGGATCTCAGCCCCCTGGTCTGGTGGTTGACGTTGGGGCTTGGGGACTAATCTAGGGGGAGAGGCTCTTCCCTCACATCACACCCAAACGTGTTTCCTCTTGAGCTCAGAGGGGATGGACATGTTGGATGAAGGGAATGAATGTGAAGCTTGAGAGAAGCTCTAATATCAAGGGTGGAATATTTTCTAGAATTACAGTAGTCAAATAGTATGAAAATAGATGTATCCGTGTTACCCTTATGTATATGTACTATATTGTTAGTATTGAGATGTGGATATGCAAATTCAAATGTAACTTTAAGTTAAGAGGGAGAAACACATGCACAGGTTGCAACAAACTGACTTGACCCTTACTTTTCCCAACTTCCTCATAAATTTCAGAGTCAAAATACTTCTGTGTCATGACTGCTCTTTGGTTCAGTAGCCTCAGACTGAGTCTAGATGAATTCCTTTCTTACCATATCATCAAAGCTACTAAGAACTCCTTTTCCACTTAATTCTCTTTATATCAAATGCTCTGAGAGAACTTGTTGTGGTTTTAAAATATGTTCACAAATTCTTTGATACTCCTCTCATCCAGAGGTAGAGCTTTATTTCCCTCCCTGGACTGAGGGCTGGACTTAGTGACTCCTTCAAACAAATAGAATGAAGTAGAAGTGTTGGTGTTTCATTTTCTAGATGAGGTCATAAAGTGCATGTCGCTTCCTTTTTGCTCTCTCTCAGATCACTAGCTCTGAAGGAAGCCAGCCGCCATGTGAAGAGGACACTCAAGCAATCCCATGGAGAGACCCACGAGGTGAGGAACTGAGGTCTTCTGCCACAACAGCCATTAAAGAAATGAGATTTTTGGCCAATAGCCATGTGAGTGAGCCACCTTGAAAGCAGATCCTCCAGCCTCAGCCAGAACTTCAGATGACTGCAGCCCTGGCTGACATCTTGACTGCAATTTCATGAGAAACCCTGAACCAAAACCACTCATCTAAGTCATTTCCAAATTCCTGAGTTAAGTAACTGTGAGATACCCAATGTTTGTCATTTTAAGCTGCTAAATTTTCAGGTAATTGTTACACTGTGATAGATAATTAATACAGATTTTGTTACCAGAGGTGGGGCGCTGCCATAACAAAAACCCAGAATGTGAAAGTGGCTTTAGAACTCGGCAGACACTGGAAAAACTTTGAGGAGAGTGTTAGTCTAAGTCCAAATAGCCTTGAAGAGACTAGCTTCCTCAGTTTCTCCATCTGTAAAATGAAGGAGTTGGGCTGGATGAATACCTAAATATTTTATAATTCTCTTAATCTTTATCTAATCAAGGTTCTATAAATAATATTACCCTAAACAAAGTAGTTATAGGAGACAGCTAATAACTGACCCAAGGCATAATTCCCCAAGGCGTAGCTCCACAACAGAGACAAGAGGCCCTGCACCTGACTTTTGTGCTGTCTGTAAACCTAGTTTCAGCCTGGTTTAATCTCAGGAAACTGAAGCTGGCTCTACCTTTAACAGGTTGCTTCAACAGCTCACAACCACATGCCCCAAAAGGAGTAGGGGTTTCTGATTCTTTAACAAAGGCTGGTCCTTTGTTAAAGATGAAGGTTCTTTATATTCGTTCTTCACCTCAATGATTTAACTAAAAGGTCCAGAATAAAATTGTTTTTCTTCTTACCACTGAATTTTACAAATCTCTGTCCTTGTATATATTGCTAGTGTCATCCTGTCACTGGATGGGACACCTTCAGGGGCCCAAGAGTGGGCTCTTGTCCAACAGTCAGAAATGAATTGTCCGAGGAGACACACGTACTGACAAAGCAAGAGATTTTATTGAAAAGGGGCGCTCAAGTGGAGAGCAGCAGGATAAGGGAACCCAGGAGAACTGCTCTGCCTTGTGACTTGCAGTCTCAGGTTTTATGGTGGCGGGGTTAGCTTTCCACGTCATTTCTGGCCAATCATCTTGCTTGTGCCTTCATTTGGTCCGGCTCAGGGCCCTTCCTGGTGGTGCGCGCATCTCTCAGTCACAATGGTTTTCATCGTGAGGGTTTCTGGGAGGTTGGCAAGACATATTATGGACTCGTGTCTCCTCCCCTTCTTGGCCCCTCGTGGGTTTTCCCTGGGTTGATTTTGGACCCTTCACTGGTTGTGTGTTCTTTTCAAGCATCCTGAGGTGGGAGACTTAAGCAAATCTTTTATTGTTGTGCCTGGCCAGGGTGGGCAGTTTCCTTAACAATACTATCATTAATTTGCTTGGGTCTCAGAAGGCCTTAGTACAGATTTCATGACTCTTGAAAAGAAAATTGTTGGAATGCTTTATTTATATATAAACCATATTCATAAGTTATTCAGATATATATGAATGGCTATTTTGGCAGGGCAAACCCCAGCAATTTTTAATGGGCCCTAAAGAAACAATTGTTGGGTCTGTGCTGAGCGATTTAGGGTCCTGCTTTCCTGGAAACCAGCAAGGCAATGAAGGCTCAGCCACTAGACAACAGAGTATCTTTTTTTTTTTTTTTTTAACATCACATTTTTTAAAAATTCAAACAGAAAGTCACAAAAATTATAATCATCCTCATCAGTTCACTCAGTCCCATGTAATTAATTTATTTTTCATCTTGATCTTTTGTTAGCACTTTTATGAATTCATCAGTTTTCCATTAGAGTTCTGAAAATGCTTATTCATTCAGTTCAGCAGTATAGTCAGTTACCAGAAACCTGTACTTGTCAGAGTCTTTTCCACGAATTCCTTGAAGATGAAACCCTTTTATAGGAACATTTTTGCAAAAGCATCAGAGTACACCCAGAACTGTCTGTAAATGACAAAAGACTTAAAAATGACCACGGTTAAAGATTCGATGAAAGTTCATAATAATGCAATTGACAAGGAAATTTAGTTATTTCTGAGATATACATTTTAAAGTAATAACTAAAATTATGACTTATAACATTATACCAGAACATATAAGATTTTTAGGAATTGCATGCAATGTCTGAAACATTTATATTAACATATTTCCATACAAATAACACAAAGAAAGTTTAGTATTAGTTGTTTTTTTATTTTTGAATTTTATTTTATTTTTTTATACAGCAGGTTCTTATTAGTCATCAATTTTATACACATCAGTGTATAAATCACCCAATTCATCACCATCAACACCACCCCGCCCCCTGCCGCTTTCCCCACTTGGTGTCCATACGTTTGTTCTCTACATCTGTGTTTCAATTTCTGCCCTGCAAACCGGTTCATCTGTACCATTTTTCTAGGTTCCACATATATGCGTTAATATACGATATTTGTTTTTCTCTTTCTGACGTCCTTCACTCTGTATGACTGTCTCTAGATCATCCACGTCTCCACAAATGACCCAATTTCGTTCCTTTTTATGGTTGAGTAATATTCCATTGTATGTATGTACCACATATTCTTTATCCATTCGTCTGTCGATGGGCATTTAGGTTGCTTCTGTGACCTGATTATTGTAAATAGTGCTGCAATGAACATTGGGGTGCATGTGTCTCTTTGAATTATAGTTTTCTCTGGGTATATGCCCAGTAGTGGGATTGCTGGATCATATGGTAATTCTGTTTTTAGTTTTTTAAGCGACCTCCATACTGTTCTCATTAGAGGCTGGGAATTTACATTCCCACCAACAGTGCAAGAGGGTTCCTTTTTTTCCACACCCTCTCCAGTATTTGTTATTTGTAGATTTTCTGATGATGCCCATTCTAACAGGTGTGAGGTGATACCTCATTGTAGTTTTACATCAGTGTCTTATAGTTTTCTGCATACAGGTCTTTTGTCCCCCTAGGTAGGTTTATTCCTAGGTTTTTTGTTTGTTTTTTTTGTGGTACACGGGCGTCTCACTGTTGTGGCCTCACCCATTGTGGAGCACAGGCTCCGGACGTGCAGGCTCAGCGGTCATGGCTCACGGCCCCAGCCGCTACGCTAGGACTTCCAAAAACTATGTTGAATAATAGTGGTGAGAGTGGACATCCTTGTCTTGTTCCTGATCTTAGAGGAAATGCTTTCAGTTTTTCACCATTGAGAATGATGTTTGCTGTGGGGTTGTCTTATATGGCCTTTATTATGTTGAGGTAGTTTCCCTCTATGCCCACTTTCTGGAGAGTTTTTATCATAAAAGGGTGTTGAATTTTGTCAAAAGCTATGTTCCACAGGCTGCAGGATTGTAGTTTTTCTTGCTTCTGCTGTCTACCCTCTGGTGGATGAGGCTATCTACGAGGCTTATGTAAGTTTCCTGATGGGAGGGACTGGTGGTGTGTAGAGCTGACTGTTGCTCTGGTGGGCAGAGCTCAGTAAAACTTTAATCCACTTGACTGTGGATGGGTGGGGCTGGGTTCCTTCCCTGTTGGTTTTTTGGCCTGAGGCAACCCAACACTGGAGCCTACCTGGGCTCTTTGGTGGGGCTAATGACAGACTCTGGGAGGACTCATGCCAAGGAGTACTTCCCAGAACTTCTGCTACCAGTGTCCTTGTCCCCACGGTGAGCCACAGCCATACCCCGCCTCTGCAGGAGACCCTCCAATACTAGCAGGTAGGTCTGGTTCAGTCTCCCATGGGGTCACTGCTCCTTCCCCTGGGTCCCGATGCGCACACTACTTTGTGGGTGCCCTCCAAGAGTGGAGTCTCTGTTTCCCCCAGTCCTGTCGAAGTCCTGCAGTCAAATCCCATTAACCTTCGAAGTCTGATTCTCTAGGAATTCCTCCTCCAGTTGCTAGACCCCCAGGTTGGGAAGCCTGATGTGGGGCTCAGAGCCTTCACTCCAGTGGGTGGACTTCTGTG
Organism: Neophocaena asiaeorientalis asiaeorientalis; assembly: GCF_003031525.2. Taxonomy (NCBI): domain Eukaryota; kingdom Metazoa; phylum Chordata; class Mammalia; order Artiodactyla; family Phocoenidae; genus Neophocaena; species Neophocaena asiaeorientalis. The sequence continues at coordinate 216,433 of NW_020174925.1, forward strand.
GTATAAGTGTTCTCCAGTTTGTGAGTCACCCACTCAGCAGTTATGGGATTTGATTTTACTGTGATTGCACCCCTCCTACTGTCTTATTGTGGCTTCTCCTTTGTCTTTGGATGTGGGGTATCTTTTTTGGTGAGTTCCATTGTCTTCCTGTCGATGATTGTCCAGCAGCTAGCTGTGATTCTGGTGTTCTCACCAGAAGGAGTGAGAGCACATCCTTCTACTCCGCCATCTTGGTTCCTCCTGACAACAGAGTATCTTGAAATTCTACAGAACAGCTGGTGACTGACCCTAAGACATTTCCAAGGTTGCAAATGCCCAACATTTTAATGACGCAGAAGGTTGGGATTGGAAAATATGTAGAAAATAAGTCTGGTAACACTTCCTAACAATTTCATAGAAAAACCCTTATGTTTCCAGTGGTCTCTTTCTAGGTGCCCTCCTAAGCAGTTGGTTGTGTATCAGTGTGGAAAGGGCAGTAGTCTTTGTGATTAATGTCCAGCACTATGGCTACCCCAAGACATGGCAGTGATACAGGTACAGTTGTCAGTCAACAGAGTTCTCCCACCTCCTGTCTCTGGCCAACTTACATACTCCTCCCCTCCCCCTTCAGCCTATTCTAATAGAGTGCCCTCCTGCTACCGTCTTCCTACCCTGCCCCCCCGCACATATAAATGTATAACTTTCTAATCAGGTCCCATACCCTGGGGCCCTGTTCTTTAATTTCTAAGATAATCAATTAATCATTTAAGGTCTTATCTTAAATGCTTTATAATAGTTTATTAACCTTTGCTGAGGATTATGCTTTGCCAGCATCAAGTACTTTATTGTAGTTTTCTATCTTCTGGGAAATAGGGGAAAAACTATCAAGTCAACAACCTGGTTTGCTGATTTTAGCTTCATACTCTTGTAGACACCAGCTCTGGTTCCTAAGCTCTCCCTCCCAGGGCTCTTGAACCTTCTTTCCTCCAATTAAATATATCTCTTTATCCAGTTCCCTTCAGAAGGAGCCAGGTGACCTAGTAAGTTGTTGAAGGGTGTTAACAATATTATCCTCCTACCCCAAAGTAACATGATCATTTTAATGGAGACATCTTTTTTTTTTTAGATTTAATCCTCACAAAACCCCTTTCAGATAGATACTGTTAACATCCTTATTTCAAACATGCTTTTGCCTCATCACCAGTAACTAGCAGAGCCTGGGTTTGAAACCAGGAAGTATAGCTCCAGAGTTAATGGAGACATCTTAAGCCCAGCCCACCTCCTTGATGCTGAGACCCTGAGACAAAGACAGACTAAGAGAGAAGACTCTCTGTACCACCAGGGCTTCATAGTATACCTGGATCTTCAAAGCATTCTTGTCATGCAGAATCTGCCTCATTTGTGACTTAATATTTAAGACATGGCAAAGGAGAAATGGAGTGTGAGAAAAAGCAGTGTTGTGTCCATTTGTGTGAAATAAAAGATATATAACAGGAAGAAATTTGGCTTGGGTAAGAGTGGGCCTAGAAGGTATGTCTGCTCATTAGAACCTCTCTGAGCATAAATCTTGAAGCATTATAGAGGAAGCAGGTGTCTTGTTCTGCTCAGGTTGTCATAACAAAATACCATAGACTGGGTGGCTAAACAACAGAAATTAATTTGTGCTGGCCAATTTATTTTCTGGCGAGAACTCCATGCCTGACTTGCAGATGGCCACCTTTTCGCTTTGTCCTCACATGGTGGAGAGAGAGTGACCACTCTGGTGTCTCTTCTTATAAGAACGCTAATCCTATTGGATTAGGGCCCTGCCCTTATGACCTTATTAAACCTTAATTACTTCCTTACTATAAATATAGTCACATTAAGGTTTAGGGGTTCAACATATGAATTTGGTGGGGAGTGTGGGGAAGGGACACAATTCAGCACATTAGCAGCAGGGAAGGCTTAATCCAGACCCCTTGCTCTGTGCCCAGAAAGATGGGGGCATGTCCTCCAATGGTAGAGCCAGCATTCTACTATTTTGGAAGCAGGGATTAGAGGCAGGGGTGAGGCTTATAAATCTCTGCTAGGAGCTAAAGGGCACCCTGGGTACATGTAGTGATACAGTATTTAGTGTTCCCTTCACACATTCTGCTGCCTATCTCTCAGCATCAGAAGTTCATTTGCTCAGAAGCTCTAACAACTGTGGCCCACAGGTCCACAGCCTGGGGCCAATAGGTGTTCAATTTTAGGGTCTTGAGAAGGACTTCCTGGCCTCCAATATTCATTTAGTCAACAACTAAAGAGCCAGGCAATGATCTAGGCACCGAGGAAGTAATCCTGAATCAGACAAAGTCTACCTCCCTCATTTGCTCACCATTCTTCAAAGCCCTTTACAGAGCACAGAAACTATATGGTTACTTCCTGACTTTGGTTCCCAGGGAAGCAGCCAACCTCAGGTCTTTTCCTGAGGACAGATTTTGATCAGGCTGGAGAGGAGGAAGACAGAGGATGGAGAAAAGGAAAAAGAGAGAGGGGCCTTTACCTCCAAAGACTCTTTTTTCTGGCTTCCTGTTTATCTGTGCTGTCCTTAGTACATGTCTCAGACATGGCCCCTCCTCTCTACGCCCCCGTCTGACCCAGGTTGGACCCCATTTCCCTCTCCTTCTCTCAGGTGATATGCACAATGGTTTCCTGGGAAAGGCTTGCGGAGGTGGAGAGGAGAGGAGGGAAGCGAGGAGAGGAGGGAAGCGAGGAGATGGTAGCAACCACTCTGTTCCATCTTTCTCACAGGCAGGTCCTACTCTTTTAGGCCATGGAGTCAACAGGACTGGAAAAGTTCTTGAGAACTTGACGTACAGACTAAATCACAGGCAGAGTTTGCAGACTTCAAAGCTAGCTCAGCCCCCCTGCCCTTCCCTACTGTCAGAATTGCCTTAATTCCCTTCAGGAGAATGCCATTATACTTATCTTCATTGCTTCACTGCTTGTGGAAGGCTTTATCAGTAACTAGAGAAGCTTCCTGAGGAGATGTGAACTGAGGGGCTGAATCAGTGCTCCAGCTACAATGCTCCTATCAGCACCCTCTGATTAGGGGAGACAAGGAAATTTTGAAACCTACCGACTGGGAGTTTGTGATTCTCCTTGAGAAATACCCAACTGTCTGGATTCAAAACTAAGATTTCCACTTAACAGAAGTTGAGCAAGTTGCTTAACCTCTCTAAGTCCTGGTTTTTATAAAATAGGGGTTTTAAAAAGCAGTAACTATCGGACTTCCCTGGTGGCACAGTGGTTAAGAATCTGCCTGCCAATGCAGGGGACACAGGTTCAAGCCCTGGTCCGGGAAGATCCCTCGTGCCATGGAGCAACTAAGCCTGTGTGCCACAACTACTGAGCCTGTGTGCCACAACTACTGAAGCCCGCATGCCTAGAGCCCATGCTCTACAACAAGAGAAGCCACTGCAATGACAAGCCCATGCACTGCAACGAAGAGTAGCACCCCCAGCTCACGGCAACTGGAGAAAGCCCATGTGCAGCAATGAAGACTCAACGCAGCCAAAAATAAATAAGTAAATTTATTTAAAAAAAAAAAAAGGCAGTCATTATCTTGGAGGAGGTTGGGAGGATTCAGTGAGATAATGCATGAAAGGTCCTTGGCTCAGAGCTTGGAACCAAGTAAGCTCTCCCTAAAGGTTAACTATTTTTATTAATAATAACTGAGTTTTTGGTAATCACATTAGGACATGCTTTGTATGAGCCTTTTCTCTCTCCCCCCTAAAGGCCTCTGTCAAGTTCCACTGAGCTCATTCAGTGCTCTGACATGGAGCTTGACAAAACCTCATCAGTGTCTGGACTGGGCCCGTGGTGCCTGGGTGCCTAGCTTCAGCAAGACCTCCCAGGCAGTCACCACTAAGGTTGCATTCTCCTATTATGAAGATAGGGGATATACACTGATACTTGCTGTACTATTTCAAAGAGTTATTGCCAGGATCCAGTGTGTCAATGTACAGGAATGTAATCCATGCAAGGAAAAAAAGCCATACAGATTCAGTGCAATACCTTGTCACCTTGAAATGCTTCAAGATTTATGCTCAGAGAGGTTCCAATGAGGTTACAATACAGCTAAGGGGATATAACTTAAACCAAGTGATAACAGTATACATGTGATTGAAGTGTTAGCCACTTGGATGTCCCCAAAGCCCTCTGGCCTACTGGGAACCCCCATCCTTTAATATTTAAATAAAATTGTCTTGAACCCCCATCTCCTGTAGAGTGAGAATAATCACCATCATTCCCAATATTTCTGAGAATTCTTGGGGCCTCTCTTCTTGTTGTCTCTGGCTCTGTTTGCACACTTCTGCTGAATTTTCTAACTTTGCTGGATGGGCTGCCTTTTTTTTTTTTTTTTTTCAATATCATATCCCTGCCCCCACCTCCACCCCAGCAGCCCTGAACACCATCTGGCTTCCTGAATTCTCCAAGCATCACTGGCACCGAGTTGTATGTGTAGCAGATTTTACTGAAGACTTGAGGGAAGGAAGGTGAAGTTGTAGCTCAGTACAGCAAATGTTAAATGTCCCTTTCCCTAATTGCCCCTGAAAAGACCTCACTGGCCCACTTTTTACATAGAGACCCAGCAACCACCCTATTGCTCCATTTCCTTCTTCTCCTGCCCTCTTCTACCTGCTCCTCCTAGGTTGATCCAATAATTCATGCTATATTACTTAAGTAGGACAAAATAGACACACCACCTATTGAATGCTTACTTTGTACCAGGCACTATGCTAAGTGCTTTTACATTTCTCAAATAAAATACATTCTCACTTTCCTTTGCTCCAGACAATCCAGGCACATATCCTAGGAGCTTCTATTTTTTTCAACAAATAAATTTTACACAACTTTTACGTGCTAGGTGCTGGGATCTTTGCTCTAACGGAGTTTCATAGCCAAAGAGCCACTCAAGATAATTTGCTAAAAAAACCCCAAAAAACCCCACAATTCTCAATGAGGAATTCTACTGCTACTTTTATACAAACTTTTTTCCCTCTGGACTACAATTTAAAAAACAGTATGACAAACAGCAATATTAGAGAAAAATATAAACGATGCCACGTGATTGACATATGAGTAGCTCAGGCAGTAAAAAAGGACAGTGAATTCATTGGGGACTGAAATAGAGTCCAAAGGCTTTCAGGAAAAGGGGGAGTCATCTATGTTGGATCTTAAAGGATGGGTGGCATGAAAATAGGAAGAGAGAGACTTCCCTGGCGGTTCAGTGGCTAAGACTCTGAGTTTCCAATGCAGGGGACGCGGGTTCAATCCCTGGTTGGGGAATTAAGATCCCACACACCATGCAGCAAGGCCAAAAAAAAAAGAAAATAGGAAGAGAGGAGGAAGGCATGGGAGGCTAGGGCAGGATGAGCAGTAGAGAGTCATGTTTAAGAGCAAGGACTCTGGGCGTAAACTCAGCTCTGTCATTTGGTTACTTTGGGACTTTGGCAGATTGTTTCATCTCTCTAAGCCTGAGTTTCCTCATCTGGAAAACTGAGATAGCAACAGTACTTTCCTCAAAGGTGTGTGGTCACGATTAAATGAGAAAATGCATGAAATGCATTTCAGGCTTGGAGTAATGCCTGAAATATGATACGTGAGCAAAATAGTTTTAAAAAACAAGCAAAGGATCTATATTAGGATCTTTATACTTCAGCTATTAAAATTTTGGGAGCATCTTACCATTTATACAAATTTTTTTTCCTTTTCCTTTTGTTCATTTAGTAGGCAGGTTCCAAATCTTGTAGGCAGATATACTTATCATCACTTCCATTTTGCAGAATCAAGATTCAAGAAAGTTAAATACTTTCCCCAAAGGCATGAGGTCACTTTGCTCATGGAGCTTCTGACTCCAAATCTTTCTAATCCTGCCTTAAAAGTAAAACAAAACAAAACAAACAAACAAACAAAAACCCACACACATAAAATCCAAAAAACACACACAAAAACCCAAAGAGACAAACCCTGAAGTGGTTAATAACAAATAATTTGGCCAAGGATTACTTTCTTATTACTTGTTTTCCAAACAAGGATAGACTTTTACCAATGGGATATAGTTAGAGCATCTAGGGGGAGGGTCACGAGTGAGAAACCAACATCAACTTTCCTAGACTTTGTCCACCATGGAAAATAATTAGCCAACTATAAATCAATAAGGAATACTAGAGGTCAGACTTTTCTAATCAAAACCCAAGCTAAAAGTCTCCCAAGAAGTTCAGCAAATAGAGAAGAAAGATTCCAGTCACAGTCCTGTAAGACTAATTGTGGGAGGTAGTTGTTAATGCTGAATCTCTAGAACACATGAGCGTGCTCACAGGGCCTCACTGGGTTCTCCACAAGCATCATCCATTCCCATCACAAAGCCTTGACTGCTCATCCACCTGCTCCGTGACAAACACGCCCTTAGCACTGTCTGCCTCAGTCACCAACTCCACTCTGCAAGGACTGAGGAGGCCCCCCGCAGGCATTCCCGAGGCTGTTTGAGTTCTCTCTATCACAGCTTTCTCAGGCAAAGCACTGCAAGGTCTAAGTAGGAGAGGTGGGAAACAGAGAGGAAGGGGTTTGAGAGAGAGAGAGAGATGAAAGAGGAAGGGAGTAGAGTCAGAGAGATAGAGAAATTACAAACAGGATGTTGGGAAAGAATCTTTAGGAATAGGATTCCTTAACACCAGGGCGGAGAGTTTATAATTCCTTAGGATTTAACCATATTTTCACTCTGCTTTCTGTGGTGAGATAACATTTGGTTGATCTGTCAATTAGGTATTTCTAGAAACTCTTTACTGAAAAAGCAGGTTATCCAGCACTTGGTCATTGAATTGGCCAAGACTAGTGCTGCAGAACGGAAGGGTATTTATCATCTCCCTCCTCTATTTCCACACCCTCCACACATTTAGTGTCTCACTACGCGGAAAGGAACCCGTGTGGGAGACAAAGCTAGAGAGAAAAAGACCTTAAATTTCTCATAGGCAAAATTTTAAAAAGCAGCAGAATTCCATGAAAAATGGCAAACATTTCAAAAAATAAATCATAGTTGGATGTACAAGACATTAAAAAATAAGGAGGTGCTTGGAAAACACTAGTCATCACCACCCCTTTAAACCTGCCTTTTTTTCTTTAACTTTTAATTTTATATTGGGGTATAGCCAATTAACGATGTTGTGATAGTTTCAGGTACATAGCAAAGCGACTCAGCCATACATATACATATATCCATTCTCCCCCAAACTCCCAACCAGGGAGTCCCATCCAGCCTCCCCTCCCATCCAGGCTGCCACGTAACATTGAGCAGAGTTCCCTGTGCTATACAGTAGGTCCTTGTTGAAAGCAACTTTTCTTTTTGGCCATGCCACGCAGCATGCGGGATCTTAGTTCCCTGACCGAGGATTGAACCCCTGCCCCCTGCAATGGAAGCACGGAGTCTTAACCACTTAGCCACCAGGCACCAGGGAAGTCCAAATAAGATCTTTTTGTTGTTGTTGTTTTTCCTTTGGTCACACTGTGCGGCCTGCGGGATCTTAGTTACCCAACCAGGGATTGAACCCCCACCCCCTGCACTGGGAGCGTGGAGTCTTAACCACTGGACTGCCAGGGAAGTCCCTAAACCTGCCTTTTTCTTTTGGCCATAATGCAGGGCATGTGGGATCTTAGTTCCCCAACCAGGGATCAAACCCCATGCCCCTTGCATTGAAAGAATGGAGTCTTAACCACTGGACTGCTAGGGAAGTCTGTAAACCTGCCATTTTAACTGTCCCCAGTAATTCACATGGCCTGGTGTTCAGCGTCAACCCTTTCAAAAATTGTGACATTGAAGAAATGGATCTTTAAATGCTTTCTTTTGCACCCTACTCCATGTCTTGTTTTCTCCTTCACAAGGTCTTCTCTCTGGTTAGAGGGAACAAAGGCCCTAGCTCTAACTCAAGCTCTATACCTGGCTCTAACACATGACTACTTCTACACAGGGCCAAGTAAGGAAAGTACCACTGGGGGCACAGAAGGGGAAAAGTAAGTAAAAGGAATGCTTTTCCTAGTGAGTAACAGAGGGGATTTGGGAGGAGATGGCATCTGAGAAGACAACTGTAATTTTGTAACTGTAATTTTGTGTTTAGAACAATTAGTGCTGAGACATCAGTGGATCATCTAAGTGGAAAGGTTTTGGGGAAGACAGGAGAATGAGGGGAGACTTCTCAAGGTCACCGTTAGAGAGAGGGACTGGATGTCATCTCCATGAAGTGGAAGGTGTGTAATAGGCTGTCGGGTTCACTGAGGGCCTGAGTACACCACCAGCAGAGCACAGGGTCCTTACACCATGCTCACCAGGCAGCTGCTTGCAGCTTGATGGCTGGCATTACCCACAGTCAGTTCAGTTGTGGTTAATAGGAAGATCTTAAAGGTCCATTTTCCTCTAAAAATCTATAAGATTCTACAAGATAACCTGCTCCACCCCTCCAGACAGCAGCTATTTTATGACCCTGGCTGGCACCAAGGCCGGATGGAATTGAGCAAGGGAGGAATGGGAGGGCCTAGAAGTTCTTCTCCTTGGAACTTTGATTTCTTCAGTCACCCTCTTGGAAGCAGGATAATTTCCAAATCTGTTCTCTTCATTAGGTGGTAACAAGATAATAGTATATCCTCTTAACATTAGCTCAGCCAATGATTAGAAAGTTGAAATTTTCAGTTTGTTGGTTCTCTGCCTTTCCTCTAAATATAATTTCTTCTTCTTCTTTTTTTTTTTTTTTTTGCGGTACGCGGGCCTCTCACTGTTGTGGCCTCTCCTGTTGCGGAGCACAGGCTCTGGACGCGCAGACTAAGCGGCCATGGCTCATGGGCCTATCCGCTCCGCGGCATGTGGGATCTTCCCAGACCGGGACACGAACCCATGTCCTCTGCATCGGCAGGCGGACTCTCAACCACTGCGTCACCAGGGAAGCCCCAATTTCTTCATTTTAAACAAAGTTTTTTCTGCATTTTCTCCAAAGGTTGCTAAATGACATTAGCACAGTATGAACCCTGGCAGACCTATCCTTAGAGCTCAAGAAGGGATAACCCACGTGGGAAGATTGCATGGGTGCCGGAAAAATCCTGGTGATCAAAGCTTTTCTAGCTCCTTTCCTTAGGGCATGATTTCTTCCATCTTCTTCATTATTTATTATCCAACAGTGTTTATTAAATGCCTGCTGTGTCACAACACTAGGAGAAGCACTGTGCATTTGAGCTGGGAGTGATGAGTGTTTTGATTGGTTTGCTTGTTTGTGCTAACTGTGTTACTGGGCTGCTGGAGAGCCTTTCTGTCTGTCTAACAGATGGTTGAGGGCGTCACAGAGGAGACTGGAATTTGTCTGCAGGTGAGACAGGAGCAGGAATGGTTTCATGGGTGTGTGACCTAGGCAGTCACATAAGGCCCACTCTGAGAAGGGTCCTGTGCTTGGTTTAATACCCTGCTGTCAACATCTGGATATTCTTAATATTTTTGAACAAGGAGGGCCACATTTTCATTGCACACTGGGCCCCACAAATTATGTAGCTGGTCTTGAATAAGGTAGATTTTTCTGGAGAGAATTCTGCATCTGGGGACAGAAGACTGTAGGAATAATAATAGAAGTTGCATAGGAGTGGGAGAAAAGGCACCAAACACTACTCTGAGCTGTGGTTTTGTCCATAATTATTTGCCAAATTGAGTTGAAGTGAGTAGAAAAGCAGCCCCCATCAAGCATTGAGCTAAGTAAGTACTTCACATGAATTAACTCAATTTAGGATTCTATTGAATGGGCACTATAGTTACCCATGTTAGCTCTTAAACTAATGCTATTTCGTTTTGGCCAACTACCATTCTATTTACAAAATGACAGGCAACATTTTTTTATATAGATGTCTGCTCCAGCTCTACCCCTCCGCTCAGCCCTCCAGTGTAATCTGCTATTGTTTGCAGCTACAGCTTTAGATCTGGAATCCTGGAAGGTAGAAGTGAAGACCTTTCAATTGTATCCATGCCTGCTATAGAACCCAATACTTGTCTTCACAGGCCTTTGTTAAAATGCCTCTTCCCAGAGGACAGGACCCTTGTCTGTGTGGGTCACTACTGTATGCTCAGCATCTAAGGCTGCATCCAGCGCAATTAGTAGGCACTCAGATATTACTTAGAGGGTTCCACTTCTGGCCAAGATGGAGTAACAGGGACCAGACTTACTCTCTCATTCTAAACTAAAAAGTCCTGACCAAATATATGGAACAATGATTTTCAGCTGTTGGACAGCAGGCAGCACAGGATGGTGATCCTTGAACGAAGGGTGATAAAATGAACCCTATGATTGTCTCAGCTTAAGTAGCCTGGAGAGAGTTTCCAGGCCGTAGCTCAGAGAAGTGCAAAAGGGCCCAGTGATCTCGTGGGGTTCAGAGTTCAGTTCAAGGTGGCTGGAATTCACAGGGCAGAGTACTGAGGAGGAGAGAGTAATAGAAAGCTGATAAGGACATGCATGTGAGGAAACCAATGAGGCCTGAGAAGGATGAACTGGAAAAGAGCAGGCAGAAAAATCCTCAGAGCTCACGTAGAACTGGGAAACTATTAACCCAAGTGGAAAGACCTCTTAATTCTTAGGGCACTGAGTAAAGTTCTCAGAAAAGGACTGCCTCATAGTAGAGCCAAATTAGTCCTAGTTTAAAGGCTGTTTTGTTTTTGTTTTGGCCACGCGGCATGTGGGATCTTAGTTCCATGTGGGATCTTAGTTCCCTGACCAGGGATCGAACCCACACCCCCTGCAGTGGACATGCAGAGTCTTAACTGCCAGAGAAGTCCCTTTAAAGGCTGTTTTGGACCTATATAACAACCCAGAAAAAAACAAGACTTGCTAGATTCAAGCTGTTTCCAAGTAATAACTTAGCTACAGCCTAGAATGAAGTCCAAAAATATTTAAAGGAATACAGAAAATACAGCACCCAACTATGTAAAACTCATATTAACTGTCATCTGACTTTAAAGTACCATCTTACTTTAAAAAATTTTTAATTTACTTTATGTAATAATGCATAAAAATAAGGCTCATAACAAGGGGGAAAATCAATCAATAGAAAAAACACAGAAATGACCCATGATAGATTTAGAGGACAAAATCATTAAAACAAGTATTTTAATACATCCCACGTGTATTAAAATATGTTCAAGAAGGTGGAGAAAGTAATGAGCTTAATGAGGAGAGAAATAGAAGATATTAAAAAAATAGAAATTATAAAAAAGATATGTTTGAAATTAAGCCTCTAGAGATAAAAAAAATACACTATCTGAAATGAAAAGTACCCTGGATGGGATTAATAGCAGTTTACACACTGAGGATGAAAAGATTAGTGAACTTGAAGACATAGCAATAGAAACTATCTGAGATGAAACGTAGAGGAGAGAGAGAGAGAGAACACTGTATTAGAGATCTGTGGAATATCTTCAAGGGCCTGATATATATCAAATTGGAGTCCCAGAAAGAGAGAATAGTTGGTGGAGACAGAAAAGTATTTGAAGATACACTGTTTTAAAAATTGTATGGTAAAGTATCTTTCATTAAAATTCATTTTTTTGGTACATAGAAATATAGTTGATTTTTGTATTTTGTTTTTGCATACTCTTGTAGAGATCATTCCCACCAGCAGTGTATGAGAATTCCAGTTGCTCTGCAAACTCATCAGTACTTGGTATTGTCATTTTTTCTTTTTTAAAATAATTTATTTTTTAAATTTATTTTAATTTTGGCTGCGTTGGATCTTCATAGCTGCGCACAGGCTTTCTCTAGTTGTGGTGAGCCAGGGCTACTCTTTGTTGCAGTATGTGGGCTTCTCATTGCGGTGGCTTCTCTTGTTGCAGAGCATGGGTCCTAGGTGCACAGGCTTCAGTAGTTGTGGCTTGTGGGTTCTAGAGCGCAGGTTCAGTAGTTGTGGCGCACGGGCTTAGTTGCTCTGTGGCATGTGGGATCATCCCAGACCAGGGCTTGAACCCGTGTCCCCTTTATTGTCAGGTAGATTCTTAACTACTGTGACACCAGGGAAGACCAATTTTTTTCTTTACTTTCTTTCTTTTCCTTTTCCTCTCTCTCTCTCTCTCTCTCTCTCTCCTTTTTTTTAGTTTTAGCCATTCTAATGGGTGTATAGTGGTATCTCATTGTGGTTTTAATTTGCCTTTTCCTGATGACTAATGATGTAGCATCTTTCCATATGCTTTTTTGCCATCTGATATTTTCTTTGGTGAAAGATCTAAGTCTTTTGCCCATTTATCAAGTTGTTTGGTTGTTTTTTTCTTAATATTCAGTTTTGAGACTTTTAAATATATGCTGGATATAAGTTCATTATCAGATATGTAATTTGCAAATGTTTTCTACCTATTTGTGGTGTATCTTTTCATTCTCTTTATAGTGTCTTTTGAAGAACAGAGGGTCTTAATTTTGATGAAATCCACCTTATTAATTTTTCTTTTATGAATTGTGCTTTTGACATTATATGTAAAATTTTTTTGCCTAATTCAAGATCACAAAGGTTTGCTCTTATTTTTTTTCCTAGAAGCTTTATAGTTTCTGATTTTGGATTTCAATCTATGATACATTTTGAGTTGCTTTTAAAATAGGGCACAAGTTATGAATTGACATTAATTTTTCTTTTTTGCATATGGATACCTAATTGTCCTGGTGCCATTTGTTGAAAACATTATCCTTTTTACATTGCGTTGCCTTTACAACATTGTGGAAAATCAATTCACCATATACTTGTGGGTCTATTTCTGGACTCTTTATTCCATTGAACTATATGTCAGTGCTTTCTCTGATACCACACTGTCTTAATTACTGTCTATTTATAATAAGCTTTTGCCTTAATCTGCTCAGGCTGCCATAACAAAATGCCATAGACTGGGTGGCTTAAACAAGAAATTTATATTCTCATAGTTCTGGAGGCTAGAAGTTTGAGATCAGGATGCTAGCATGATCAGGTTCTGGTGAGAGTTTTCTACCTGGCGTGCAATCAGCCATGTTCTTCCTGCATCCTCACATGGCCTTTGTGCTAACACAGAAAGAGATACTTCTCTTTTTTCCTCGTTTTATAAGACCACTAATCCCATCATGAAGACAGCACTCTCATGACCTAATCTAACCCTAACTACTTCACCAAGGCCCCATTTCCAAATACCATCATATTGGAGCTTATGGTTTCAACATATGAATTTTGGAGGGACACAGTCAGTCCATAACAACCTTGAAAACAAGTACTATGAATCTTCCCATCTTGTTGTTCTTTTTCAAAATTGTGTTGACTGTGCTAGTTCCTTGACTCTCCATATAACTTTTAAAATCAGTTTGTCAATTTTTATTTAAAATCTTTGGGAAGAATTGACATTTTAACAGTATTGAGTCTTTTAATTCATGAACATAGAATATGTCTCCAATTATTTGTTTTCTTTGATTTCGTTCACTAGGGTTTTATAGTTTTCAGCATACAGGATGGCGAAAGGGGTGGGAGGGAGGTCCAAGAGGGAGGGGATATAGGTATACATATAGCTGATTCACTTCATTGTACAGCAGAAACTAACACAACATTGTAAAGCAATTTTACTCCAATAAAAATATAAATAAATAAAAATAAAGTAAAATAAAATAAACCACGGTGCTCTTATAAATGGTACTCTTTTTAAAATTCAGTTTACAATTGTTCATTGCTGGAATGTAGAAATACAGTAGATTTTATTTATTGATCTTGTATCCTGTAGCCTAATTAAACTCTCTTATAAGTTCTGGTTGTTTTTGTTTTGTTTGTAGATATTTTGATATTTTCTATGTAGAAAAGCATATTGTCTGTGAATAGAGATAATTTTCTTTCTTCTTTCCAATCCATATGTCTTTTAGGTCTTTTCTTGTCTTATTGTACTCTCTAGACCTCCAGTATGTTGTTAAATGGGAGTGGTGAGAGCATTCTTGTTCCTGATCTTAGGGAGAAAAAGTTTATTTAGTTTTTCATGATCAAAAATGATGCTAGTTGTAGGGTTTTTTGTTTACCTTCTTTATCAGATTGAAAAAGTTGCCTCTATTCCTAGTTTGCTGTAAGTTTTTATCATAAACAAATATAGAACTTTGTTAAATCCTTTTTCTGCATCTACAGGGGTAATAACGTGGCTTTTCATTTTTAGTCCGTTGATGTGGTAAATTAGATTGATTTTCAAATGTTGAATAGCCTTTCATTCCTGGGATAAATTCCACTTTTTAACTATACATTATTCTTTTTATGTATTGCTGGATTTGATTTACTAGTGTTTTGTTGAGGATTTTTTTCATGTTATGTTCATGTGGAATGTTGATCTGTAGTTTTTTTTTTATGTTACCATCTGGTTTTTGTATCAGGGTATTGCTGGCCTCCTAAATGAGTCATCAGTGTTCCCTCCTCTTTTACAGTCTGGAAGAGTTATGAAAACTGGTATTATTTCTTCCTTATGTCCTCTGAAAAAAAATGCACAACCTAAAAGTTGAGAGTTATGTTTTATTTGGTGGACATTCTTAGGACTTCAAGCCCAGGAGGCAGGATCTCAATTAACCCTGAGAAACTTCTCCGAGAGGGTGAGGGGGGAGCTAGGATATGTAGGAGTTTTGCAGCAAAGGGCAGGTAGTCGGAAGTCAATAGATTATTGTTAATTAAAGAAAACCAGATATCTCAAGTTAAGGAATTTAGCGCTTTTCTATGGGAATATGCAAGAGTCCTGGCTCTCTGAAATCATTCCTTTGATATGCACCTCAGCTATCTGGGGCCAGTATCCTGTATGTTCTCATCCTGAGTTCCCTCAGGGCTTACTAGCTCATCACTGGAGGTGGCTGCAATCGCTGATGACTGTGCATTCCTTTGTTTACAGATATGGCAGGCAATATTTTATTTCTCACTTAGATATTTGGTAGAATTTTAATATTTGAAGACATCTGGGCCTAAGTTTTCTGTGTTGGAAGGTTTTTAAGTGTACATTCTTTAATAGATATAAGACTATGCTAATAATCTATTTCTTCTGAAGTGAGCTTTGGCAGTTTTGAGTCTCATGGAATTTGTTTCATTTAAATTTTTGAAATTGTGAGCATAGAATTGTTTTTATTATTCTCTTATCTTTTTAATGTATGTAGGAACTATAATGGTGTCCCCTCTTACTCCTGATATTTGTAACTTGTTTCTTCTCTTTTTTCTTTCACCATTCTAGCTATATGCTTATCAATTTAATTGATCTTTTCAAAGAATCAAGCTTTTCGTTTCATTGATCTTCTTTATATTTTTTTTCTCCTGGTCTCACTTTCCTTGTTTTCTGCTCTTAATTATTTCCTTCAGTCTGTGTCGGGTTTGATTTACTCTTCTATTTCCAGTTTCTTAAGGTGACGTTTTAGATAATTGATTTTAGACCTTGCTGTGGGTTTGTTTTCTAATATAAGTACTGCTTCAGTTGCATCCCATAGATTTTGATTTAAGATTTTTTTTTTTGATGTGGACTATTTTTAAAGTGTTTATTGAATTTGTTACAATATTGCTTCTGTTTTATGTTCTGGTTTTTTGGCTGTGAGGCATGTGGGATCCTAGCTCCCTGACAAGGGATCAAACCTGTACCCCCTGCATTGGAAGGCGAAGCCTTAATTACTGGACTGCCAGGGAAGTCCCCCCCATAGATTTTAATTTTATTTATTTATTTTCAAATTTATTTATTTGGTTGTGCTGGGTCTTAGTTGCAGCAAGTGGGCTCCTTAGTTGTGGCACGAGGGTTCCTTAGTTTCGTCATGTGAACTCTTAGTTGTGGCATGCATGTGGGATCTCATTCCCTGACTAGGGATCGAAGCAAGGCCCCCTGCATCAGGAGCATGGAGTCTTAATCACTGCGCCACCAGGGAAGTCCTGGATTTTGATATTTTAAATTTTTGATCAATTAAAGTGTTTCTAATTTCCCTTGTGACTTCTTTGAGTCATGGGTTATTTACAACTATCTTGTCTAATTTCCAAATATTTGGGGACTTTCAAGGTATTTTTTTGTTAAACATTCCTAGTTTAACTCCTTAATTGCCTTAGAATATATTTTGTATGATTTCAATTATTTTAAATATTCCAAGTTTTTTTTTTTTTCCTCTAGAATATGGTCTGCCTTGGTGAATATTCTGTATACTCCTAAAGTCAATGTATATTCTGCACTTGTAAGGTGAAATGTTTAAATAGTTCAGGTCAAGTAAATTGATGATGTTGTTTAGATCTTCTGTTTTCTCATGTTTTTTTCTATTTATATTATCAATTATTTAGAGAAGAGTATTAAACTCTCCAGCCATAGTTTTGTACTTGTCTATTTCTCCTTTCAGTTTTATCCATTTTTGCCTTGTATCCTTTGAAGCTACATTATTTAGTCCATATGAAACAGGAGGGAAGGGGGCAGGGCACAACCTTTAAAAGAATGACATAGCTGTTGAAGATGTGACATAAACTAGTTAGAACCAACTAGGTCCAAGATGGTGGAAGATTCAACTTCCAGTGGACCTTGAGCCTCATTATACACTCATTGTAATATATTAACATGCTAAATGACACACCCACCAGCACCATGACAGGTCCAAGGCTGACCTAAAAGGCTGAAAAGTGGGTGGTGGCTCAATTCCTGGAAATATCTGCCCCTTCCCCAAAATAGTTGGAATAATCCTCCCACTCATTAGCCTATGAAATTACCCAGCCCATAAACACTAACCACCCCATATTTTGGGGCCTCTTGCCTTCTGAGATGACCCACACTCTGTCTTTGGAGTGTGTTTGTCCCAAAGCCATTCTTGCCTTTTTAGAGGGACTGTATTCTGTCTATGGAATGTGTATCTCTCTAAATAAATCCACTTCTTACCTACCACTTAGTCTTTCACTGAATTCTTTCTGTGATGAGACATAAAGAACCTGAGCTTTGTTAAGTCCTGAGACCAGTTGTGTGACCTCAATTAAAAGACAGTGTGTTCAAGTCCCAATCTGAGTTGTGTGGTTTCACATACACATTTAGGATTGTGATATAGTCTTGGTGAACTCCTTTCCATTAATGTAATGTTCCTCTTTATCTCTGGCAATATTCTTTGTTCTGAAGTCTACCTTTCTAATATTAATATAGACACTCCAGCCTTTTTTTTTTGGTGTTAACATGATATGTCTTTTCCCATCTTTTTACTTTTATTCTGTGTTTTTATATTTAAAATGGGTTCCTATAGACAGCATATAGTTGGGCCTTGCTTTTTTTTTTTTAAATCCAATCTGACAATCTCTGTATTTTTTGGTATATTTAAACTATTTATATAACTATTGACATGTGTTGACTGAAAAAAAAAATGTACAACCCAAAAGTTGAAAATTATGTTTTATTCGGTAGCCTTACTGAGGATATAAGCCCAGGATAATATAGCTTCTCAGATAGCTTTGAGGGATTGTTCTGAAGAGGTAAGGGAAGAGCCAGGACGTATAGGAGTTTTTGAAAAAGAAAAAAAAAAGAAAAAACAGGTAGTCAGAACATCAAAAGATTACTGCTAATTAAAGAAAGCCAGACTTTGAATTTAGCGCTTTTCTATGTATGGGAAGATGCAAGAGTCTGGGCTTACTGAAATTATTCCTTTGATATGCACATCAACTATCTAGAGCCAGTATCCTGTTCTTTCCCATCCTGAATCCCCTCAGGGTGCACCGCTGGGGTGGCTGCAGAGGCTGATGTCTTGATGGCCTCAACATCCTTTGTTTACTGAAATGGCAGGCTGAAAGGACTCTAGAGTGAAACCTAGAGGAGTTAGGCTCACAAACAGTATGTTGGCCCACCGCAGGATCTTCACTAGTGATTTTTTCTCAACAGACCAACTTTGGAATGGGGAACAAAGCTTTCAAACTAAAAGAAAAAGGAGCGACAGATTGTCAGCCTCCAACTAACATCCCAACCAGGTTTATGTACGTACAAAACGTATACTTACAAGTACTTACTTAATTGGGAATTAAAGGAAGTCTCACCCTGAAAATGACTAAGATGGAGCTCTTTATTGTGTTTGCAGTTAAGTTAGAGAAAGCCGGCTTGATAAAACAACTCTTCAGAAACATTTGGCAGTCAGTTGAATAGACTGGGATTCTAAACAGGGAATTCCCAGAACTCTTAATTTTCAGTTTAGTTGGAGATCATCTCACTGATACAAAAAGGCAAATTAAAGAAAATATAGCTGGGCAAGTCAATCTTTTAATATCATTAATATCATTAATATCATTTAGGTGGCAGACCAGTTTTTTGGAGAATGAAAAGTAACTGTTTTTGTCTTGCAAATCTCTACAAATCAGAAATGATTCATAGCCTCCTTAATGGTTTATCAAGGACAAATACAAATCTTAAAAGTCTTTTCCACAAATAGTAAAAGCCTTAGTCATCTGAGTAAACAAATTTAACTTATTCCAGCTGTTATTTACAAACTGGTAAGTTTATATTGTAATACCTGATTCATAACTAAGTGTTAAAGTGAAGATATGAGATCTCTAGTTTTGTCTGTTTATATGTCTGTATGTACATTATACATATGAGATGTCTCTACCTCCAGAAAATATTATCAAAACTAAATTTATAAAATAGTTCTATCTAACTGACTTAAAAGTAAGTGCTTACAAATTAAATGTTTCTAAATATAAAGGAAGCAGGGCAGAATGACTTTCAGGTTCACATAATCTAGGAAATATTAATATTAAATTAATATCTGGTATTAAAGCTAGCTTAAGCTTGTTGATTTAATCAATATAGACATGTCTTACTTTTATTGTACCTAGGTATACTGAAGGTCAGTAAGTTCATGTTATTTCTATTGCAGAGTTTATCAGCAAAAATAAAGAAAAAAGTTAACTTTGGTATGATGATATTTTCATAAGTTATAAAATAAAGATAAATGAGGTAAGAATTTTCAATGTGCACTCTAGGAATAATTATGTTTTGGGTGTGTCCACCTAAAATAGTTTCTGCAGATTTTTTTTTTTTTTTTTTTTTGCTGCACGCGGGCTTTCTCTAGTTGCAGTGAGTGGGGACTACTCTTCATTGCAGTGAGCAGGCTTCTCATGGTGCTTGTTGCGGAGCATGGGGCTCTAGACGTGTGGGCTTCAGTTGTTGCAGCACGTGGGCTCAGTAGTTGCGGCACACAGGCCCTAGAGCATGAGGGCTTCAGTAGTTGTGGTGCGCAGGCTCAGTAGTTGTGGCACGCAGGCTCAGTAGCTGTGGTGCACCAGCTTAGTTGCTCCACGGCATGTGAGATCTTCGAACCCGTGTTCCCTGCATTGGCAGGAGGATTCTTAACCACTGCACCACCAGGGAAGTCCCTCTGATAACTTTTAGATCATACTGTTACTCAAAAAACTGTGTTTGCCTCTTGAGCCAAAAGATACAACCAAGCCAAAGACTGGGAGAAGGAAGGATTTATTACTTGCAGCAAGTAGAGAGAACATCAGGGATCTTTTCCAAAGCACTGTCTCCCCAAGCAGCAAAATTGGGGAAGTTTTAAGCTAAGGGTACATGCATATTCACGAAGGGGCTTGGGTGGTGTACACGTATTCATGAAGGGGCTTGAGCAGAGGAGAATTCAGCATAGAATTGGGCAGAGTTTAACAGAGTCCAATCATCAGTTGATTGAAATCAGAAAAGGTCAACATCATCATTCCATCCTCTATCTGGGTGGGGTCCTTAGTTCCTGCAGAACTCAAAGATATGTATCAGATTGTTATGTACATCCCTTGAGAAGGAACTAGGATCTATTTTATCCCTGAACTATTGTTTCTTGACTGTTTTTCCTTTGTTCCTGTATTCTCTCACTTCCCTTAAGATCATTAATTACTGAGACATGTTTAAGGGCAAGCACTGTGGCCAGGCTTAGACCACAAATTGACTTAGGCCCACAATGGCTTCTCTTATGTTAGGAAAGCCATACCTGGTTCTCTTTCTCCGGGGACCCCCTCGCCTATCTGCTTACAATACCACTGAACTAGGTAAGAAATTGCAAAACTCTAATGAAAAACATGATGACTTCATCCAGATCAATAGGAATTAATTACCTGGGGCTGAATGAACTGATAAATATGGTTTATAATGTTATGACTTTTTTCTGAAATATACTGGCTAAACATCTTGAGGCAGTTGATCATATATTTATCTCTACATAGAATAATTATAATAGAGCAACTCTAGATATGGGAAGAAGCAACAAGGGAAAATACTTCCTGGATTATAAGAGACTAGTAAGAAAAGAGAGCCAGAGAATTTCAGATTATCAACAGGGTCTAATCCAAAAAAACCCCAGCACATTGAGTGGCCTATCAACAGAATCCTCACCTGATCCAGCAGTGAGCCTTCCTAGGGTAGTGGGGCAAAATTGGTCATGAAATGCCTACCAAATGTTGGTCAGATTTATGTCCAAGAGAGGGTGCTGTGGACAAAGAATGTCACCAGCCATTTTATTATAGTAAATAAAGGATGTTGAAGCCATCAAGCCATCAGCCACTGCAGCTGCTCCTGATGGCACACCTGGAGGGAATTCAGGATGTAGAAAAAAACAGGTTACTGACCCTAGATTGTTAAGGTTCATATCAAAGGAATAATTTCAATAAACCCAGACTCTTGCCTCTTCCTAGTCACAGAAAAAGGCTAAATTCATTAACTTGCAATGCCAGGTTTTCTTTAATTAGCAGTAATCTTTTGATGTTCTGACTACCTCTTTGTTTATGTTTGTTTTTTTGCAAAAACTCCTCTATATCCTGGCACCTCCCTTACCTCTTTGCAACAGTCCCTCAGAGTTATCTGAGAGGCTGTATCCTGGACTTAAGTCCTCAGTAGGCCCACCAAATAAAACATGATTTTCAACTTTTAGGTTGTGTATTTTTTTTTCAGTCAACTTGTCTTTCCTTAGATTTGGGGATAATTGGTTGCCCTGCAACCTCAGGTCACTGATGGGTTAAAGAAAATTGTAAATTTTCAGATTATCTGAATTTTTTAAATTGTTGTTATGAAGATGGGAGCAAGACTTTTCCAGCTTTCTACATCCTAAATGGAAGATAGAAGTTTTATTCTGCTTTTTTCCCCTAAATTTTTCTTTCTGTGCTGTTCAGATATTTTCTGTTGACCACTCTTTGAGTTCACTCACCCTGTCTTCTGTTTTATCCAGTTCATTAAACCATTTTAGTTGGTTCTTTTTATTTTATTTTATTTTTTATTTTTGGCTGTGTTTGGTCTTCATTGCTGCACGTGGCCTTTCTCTAGTTGCAGCGAGCGGGGGCTACTCTTCGTTGCGGTGCCCGGGCTTCTCATTGCAGTGGCTTCTCTTGTTGTGGAGCACGGGCTCTAGGCACGTGGGCTTCAGTAGTTGTGGCATGCAGGCTCAGTAGTTGTGGCTCACGGGCTCTAGAGCGCAGGCTCAGTAGTTGTGGCGCACAGGCTTAGTTGCTCCGCGGCATGTGGGATCTTCCCAGACCAGGGCTTGAACCCTTGTCTCCTTCATTGGCAGGTGGATTCTTAACCACTGTGCCACCAGGGAAGCCCAGTTAGTTCTTAATTTTAATCCCTAGAATGTGCATTTATTTTTTACAAATTTTAATTGTCTTTTCTAAATCTCTATCTTTTCATCTATTTCTCCACCTTTCCCCTTATTTTCTTGAAAAGATTAATCATAGTTATGTTAAAGTCCCTGTTTGATATTTCTAATATCTGAGTCGTTTACGGATTTGTTTCTATTATCTGCTGTTTTTTTTTTTTTTTAAGAATGTCTTTTTCTTTTAAATTAGATGCTGGACATTGTAATTGAACATTTGTAGAAGCTCTGGATGATATGTTATATATGCTTAAAGAAGGTTAGCGTTTCTTTTGTCAGGAAGATAGGGTAGAAATAGACTGACTTACTTCTGTTGAGTCTTTGTTTTATGTTTGTTATTTCGGTTTTGTCTTTCCCCTAGGGCACAGTGTTTATTCTTAACGCATGTTTCTTATTACTAGGCAATGGCCCCTTTAGGGTCTCAATAGAAAGCCTGATGTGTTTATCAAGGTCCAAAACAAACATTTGTCTCTCCAGTACCACATAGTTGCTGAAATCTCCGCTCAGGTCTTTTTTTTTTTTAGTATATTTATTTTATTTATTTATCTTTGGCTGTGTTTGGTCTTCGTTGCTGCGCGTGGGCTTTCTCTAGTTGCAGCGAGCGGGGACTACTCTTCATTGCGGTGCCCGGGCTTCTCATTGAGCTGGCTTCTGTTTATTGGGGAGCATGGGCTCTAAGCTCACGGGCTTCAGTTGTTGTGGCACGTGGGCTCAGTAGTTGTGACTTGTGGGCTTTAGAGCACAGGCTCAGTAGTGGTGGCGCATGGGCTTAGTTGCTCCACGGCATATGAGATCTTTCCTGACCAGGGCTCAAACTCGTGTCCCCTGCATTGGCAGGTGGATTCTTAACCACTGTGCCACCAGGGAAGTCCGTCTGCTCAGGTCTTTAAGCACTCCAAATACTGTTTTTCACTGAGTTTCTTGGTGGCTTGTTTTGAGCATCTAAAATTTTTGAGTTGGCCAATGACTTTGAAATTTGGTTGCAGGTTTTTAGGCTCCGTCTTCATTATTCTTTTCTTTTTATGATTTTTTTTCCTTCAAAAAGACTACTTGAGCATTATTTCTCTGCATTGTGATTTGAAAAATAAAATGCCTTCAGGAAAAGAGCTAGGATGAATGTGGAACTCAACTGGTATGCTTCCCTTCTCTCAAGAATCAAAAACCTTCAAGTCCTGCTTCCATTGATTGCTCTGCAGTGCTTTCACCTGTTGATTTATATATTTGTCTAGCCTTTTTAGTTGTTCTCAGCAGGAGAGTCAGTTAAGTGTAAGTTACTTCATTAAGACCAAAACTGGAAATTTCTATATGCTCTCTAGTTCCCCTTGCTTGTACTAGTAATCAGGAGAGGTCAAAGCAGGAAGGATAAAATCATTTATTGTTTATACCCTACTTATTTCCCAGATGGGTTTGTGGCAGGCCACCTGGTTTTCCAGGAGCAACCCCTAGACTTTAGGAGAGCTCTGAGGCCAAGCTTCCATGGAAATGACCATAGCTAGCCTCCAGTCCTGACTCTGCCCTAACCAGCTGTATGACTTTAGACAAATTGCTCATTTTCTTTGAATATAATTTTCTCTGTACCTAAAATAGGATTAGTAGTTGACTTGCTTACAGAAATATTATGAGGATGAGCAGTGAAAGTACAGGAAAATCTTTTGAAAAACTGTAAAAGGCTGCAGAGACAGAGCATCTCTTATGTTTCACCCTACAGCCCAGAAATAGCACAGAACCAGGAGTGAGGATCCCAGGATATTGGTTTGGCTTAGCCACTAACTAGCTGTTGACTCTGGGTAAATCATTTCATTCTTCCTGATCTTTACTTTGAGAGTTTATCAAACTGTAAATGATAAGAGAAAAAGAAAACATTTAAACAATGAAGCCCAAGCCTGTGAGCCAGCAGTTACTCAAGGGGAGATATCAGCCGGATTAATTCTCTTCCTCTCCCCAGTTGGGTGTTATCAATTGTACCTGCATTTAAAGGAAACTTGGATCTGCTGGACAAGTGAGATGAGTGCTGTAGCCTGCATTTAGAAGATGAACATGGATTTTTCACGCCTTCTAGAGGAAAAAGAAAGAGGGAAGAGGAAGGGCAAGAGAAGACAGATGTGATCACTGGCATCATTTCACCTGGACTGAACGCTAGGCTCTGTGCCTATAACTATACCTGGGCTTGACCCCAGAACTGGCAATTTTCTAAGGTAAAAATGAAAACAGAGATAAAGTGTGTGCTAGGATGAGTCAGAGACTTCACAGTCATACTGAGATTGTAATCAGATGTCAGCTTGAAAATATCTTTAATTTTCCTGAGTTTGTATAAGAATGTACAATAGTAGACTACAACTGCAAGTTTACCTACTGTTTTTCAAATTCTTTTTCTGTATTAAATTACTTAATTTTCCTAATCAGATGGCATTGGGCAATTAGGCGGGGCAGGAATAACAGAAGGGGCCCAGAGAGGCAAAATGAGTTGCTCTAGGCTGCAGAATATAACACACATTTACTCTGGTGGGGCTTTTATGTTTGTGTGTACGTGTGTGTGTGTGTGTGTGTGTGCACGCGTGCGTGTGCATGGAGCTAGGGAAATAGAGATATGTTTTCCTATTTTGGTGATTGTTATCATCATCTACATACCGAATAATCTAAGCCAGAAATCTGTGTTTGTTTGTTTCACTTATTTTACAGATCTTTATTGATTGCCTAATATTGTGGCAGGCCTTGAGCCTGGGGATACAGTGGTGAACAAGATAAAGAGCCTGTGCTTGATGAGATCATGGTCTACTGGGAGACAAGTAAACATTTAGAGCGCTAAATGCTCTGTAGTCTTCTGCAAGAGCATGTTGCAGTAAGGGTGTGGGGAAAGGGGTCTTAAGTCTCATCTGCAGGGAATCATGGAAAGCTTCATTGAAGAGAGTAGCCTTGCAACAGAGACTTGAAGGTGGTGTGGGAATTTTCCAGGTAAGTAAATGGGAGCAGGGTGTTGGAGGCAGAAGGAACAGCATCCACAAACAGTCGCACAGGCACAAGGGAACATCAAGTGTTTAGGGAACAACATACAGCTCAGTATTACTGGCAGATAGGAGCAGGAAGAAAATAGATCATTTTGAACACTTTTGAAGAATTAACTTCCCCCTTTCATTTACTCCCTTATGCCCAGTTAGTCACCACATCCTGTAGATTTGTTTCCTTCTCTCCATCTACTGCTTTGGTTAGAGCTTCACCATGTCTGACCTGGACTATTGCTTTTGTCTCCTGACTGGTCTCCCTGTCCCCAGTGTGCATCCTTCCAATCCATTCTCCTCTTGCCTCCGCAGCTGGTTCCAAATAAGCCCAAACTTCTAGCCTGGCTTACAGAGCCCATCTCCATCTGGCACTTGACTACATCTCCAGACTTATTTCTGGATAAACTACCACCGTCTCATTCACATTTTCCCCCTCCATTCCTTAACTAATTTCTTACTTTATTTTGTCCCTCCTTCATTAGTTTCTCAAAAATTTGCCTCTGTTCTTTAGCTATTTTTTTAAACACCTTTATTGGAGTATAATTGCTTTACAATGGTGTGTTAGTTTCTGCCTTATAACAAAGTGAATCAGTTATACATATACATATATCCCCATATCTCCTCCCTCTTGCATCTCCCTCCCTC
This sequence comes from Neophocaena asiaeorientalis asiaeorientalis, assembly GCF_003031525.2. Lineage (NCBI taxonomy): Eukaryota > Metazoa > Chordata > Mammalia > Artiodactyla > Phocoenidae > Neophocaena > Neophocaena asiaeorientalis. The sequence goes on from NW_020174925.1 coordinate 241,661, forward strand.
CCACCCTCCCTATCCCACCCCTCTAGGTGGTCACAAAGCACCAAGCTGATCTCCCTGTGCTATGCCGCTGCTTCCCACTAGCTATCTGTTTTACATTTGGTAGTGTATACATGTCCATGCCACTCTCTCACTTTGTCCCAGCTTACCCTTCCCCCTCCCCGTGTCCTCAAGTCCATTCTCTAGTAGGTCTGCGTCTCTAGCTATTTTTTACAGCCTCCTTAATGTGTCAGGGAAGTCTTCACCTCTGTGCCTTTGTTTCAGTTTCTCCCTGTGGTGGTATATCTTTCCCCTTCTCCATCAGTGATTCCCTACTTACCTTTCAAAACTTTCCAGACTCAGGGCCAATGTTACCAACTCGGTAAAGCCTTTCTTGACACATGTCTTTCCTCACTGATTTGTAATTCCTTCATGGCAGAGGCAATATCCCATTCATCTTTGTGTCCTCAGCACCCAAAACTGTGCCTGGGTGATGGTGAATACTTAACAAATATTTGTTAAATGGATTAGTAAAAGACTTCCTAGCAGTCATTTAGAATTGAATCATGTACAGTCCTTCATTCTGTTGTTTTCTAGCAACTGTCTTTCCCGTACAAAATGATGCTAAGTTTTCTGAGTACAGAGATCCTTCTCTTATTTTTCTTCTCCATACTATCCCGTGCCTAGTTCTGTGCTGGGCAGCGCTCCTGCTGATGTGCCTGTTAGGAATTCCTGCAGAATTCTTAGACCTGACCCTGCAAAATAGTCTTTAGAACATATAAATATTTAACTTGAGAGTTGCACTCCTCCTCTACAGAGAAGGGCAGGAACAGCAAAGGAGGGCCCAGGGCAAAATGGGCCAATCAGGAAATCCTTCTCTCTCATTTCCAGCCCATCCCTTCAGAGTCAAGGTCTCCTGGAGCTGAGTTTTTCTTTCTATCCTTCACTGAGGCACCAGAAGGAATCCTGCAAACTGGAGTAAGTAATGGTCTTGGAGGAGGGCAGAAACCTGATTTGCCAGATTTCTTAACTGATCATATTTAGACCAAATTCAAGTAGTTCTGTGCCTATACAGGAAAGCCCTGATTTAAAAAACAAAAGTTGTTTATGTATGTTGAATAAAATTATATTTAAATGGTTGAAGAGATCACAGTAAAAAACAAAAACAAAAAACAATTCCATAAAATTGAAGGAAAATTTCTACAAAGTAAAAAAAATATCAGATGAACCTATATTATAACTTTGAATGTTTATCTATTAAGGTTGCTTATAGTGAGGCTCAAGTATTTGTTTCTTTATTCTCTCATTTTGTTTTAAAACTTTCTTTACTGGGGATAATTAACATTCATACTGATTATTCTACGTGTAGGTTTCTTTTATTTATCTCATGAGGTACTCTCTTAGATGCTCCAAAAACAATTCTCATGCTACATTATAGTCAGGAACTGGAAAGTCTGTTAATCTTGGTTTCTCAGTAATATATTGGGGGCTGTGGTCTTCCCAGCCCTCTGCCTCCTTGTTTTCTTCTTACTCAGCACAGCTCAGTGGGGTCACCTGGAGGCTAACAGGAGTAGTTGCCCTCTAACCCTTCCTTAAGGGGACTGAAGAGGGTCCTTTTTAGTCCGGGTCCTGGAGCCCTGGGTGAGCCACTGATTCATTTCAGTTCCCTTGCCCTTCATTTCTCTTTTCCTATCTTATTTCCCTTTCCTTTGCTATTCACAATAGGAAGTAGAAGTCTATATTTCATTGTTTATTATTTTAGAATTATGTTTCCAATTTTCTCAATTCTTAAAGAAATCAACTAAATCTCTAAATATTTTTAGTTTTGTTTTCCTGTGGGTAACTGGCCCTAAAAGTTCTATCCGGCCCCATATTATAGAACAACTAATCTTTCAGCCTTGGCTCTGAATTTGTTTTTCAGGAGAGCAGGAGATGGAGAAAACAAATGGAAGAGAGGGCATTGCTCTGTCCACAGTGGAGACTGGCATGGAGAACCCAGGGCTGGAGCTCACGGTAACTCACCAGTTTAGTTCCTGCACATCTCTGTGGGCTGATGCATGGCCTCATGTAGGGTCTTTGATTGCTCGCAATCCCTATCACCCCTGGAAGGGCCTTATGACTGACCTCAACTCTACCTGTGCTTACAGGAAGAAGGAATAAATCCTGAGGGAACCAGGAAGACTGAAGAGCGAGGACACAACCTTGGGGATGGATTGGAACCCCCAACTCAACAGAGGTACAGGTGTTCTGGCATTGATTCAGTTAAGGGTTGGCTAGTATGGTTGGTGGACTCAGAAGAGGTCAAACTTGCCCTCTTCTCAGGAGCTTATGATCTTGTTGTTGAAATAAGACTCACAGCCACCTGCTGTTACCAAGTGCACATATACATTTTTATGTAATTAATTGTTACATAAACCTGTGCCATAAGTAATGAGTTCAGCGATATCAGTGTTGGTTGGACCGGCAACAAAAAGAACAGAAGTGAGAATAACAACAACTAACATTTATTGAGTACTTACTGTTGTGCAGAATGCTTTATGAAACTAATTCAATTTTCATGCCAACAGGTGGGTACTAATTTTAGTCCCCTTTTTCAATTAGAAAATTGAGGCTTAGATATTAACTTACCCATATAATTTTTTAAAAAGAGCTCTTTTGGAGTACTCAGATTTGGGGATGAGGAGAAAGAGAAATCAGAAATTTAAAAAGATGGAGAAGGACCCACCAAAAGAGATAATAGAGAAAGGTAAAAAGTACAGTCTTGAAAGTCAAAAGGGAAGAAAGTGTCAAGAATGAAGGTACAATCAATCCACAATGTTCTGTGTATCAGGAGACAAGGAAGGAGAAAAACCTCTGAATTTGGTCATGGTCATAATCGCAGAAGTAATGTCTATAGAAGTTGTTGGGGTAAAATAGGTCAGATGGAAGCCGTGTTCCACGGTGTGGAAAAGAGTCTGGGTATTTATAAAATAGTGCAGGGCTTTCCTGGTGGCGCAGTGGTTGAGGGTCCGCCTAACGATGCAGGGGATGCGGGTTTGTGCCCCGATCCGGGAGGATCCCACATGGCGCGGAGCGGCTGGGCCCGTGAGCCATGGCCGCTGAGCCTGCGCGTCCGGAGCCTGTGCTCCGCAACGGAGAGGCCGCAGCAGTGAGGGGCCCGCGTACC